>NC_136515.1:37196345-37503845 GCF_053919585.1 Euprymna scolopes
TAAGGTTTTTGAACCATTTCTCACGCAGAAAAGTGTCAAGATGCTTGAAAAAGTGGTAGTTGATAGGTGATAAGTCTGAAAAGCATGGCGGATGAGTCAGAGTATCGTAGCTCAATTCGTGCAGAGTCGGTTTAGCAACGTGCAGTCGGCATTGTCGTGGAGGAGAATTAGGTCTTTTCTGTTGATTAATGCCGAGTGTTGTCGAAGTTTCAGATGCATTTCATCCATTCGTTGACGATATACCCGCCGCAATGGTTTCGCCTGCATTCAAAAAACATCATGCATAAGACCTATTGAATTTCTTAAACCACAATTTGCACTGTGTGTTCAGTAGTGGTTCCTGTGCCAAACACTTCGTTGATATCGCAAGCTGGTTCGGCAGCTTTTCGGCCTAGCTTGGAAAGAAATAAGAAAATTGTGAATATTTGATTTTTTCTGTATTGTATTCAACATGCTGGAAAGAAGACAATTGTTTTGAAACGATCGTAATTTAAACGATTAGATGCTTTTTAAAATAGCATATAAAGTATCATCATAATTGACATGTCCTTATAACGAAAACTTATTTGAAAATTCGTCTTTTGTAACTAAAATTAAAACTTCTGCAAGAACGTCCTTCTCAACATTATATATATATATATATATATATATATATATATATATATATATATACACGCTTAATAATAATATATATAATGTACGCTGAACGTTCTTCAAGAACGTTTTTCTCAACACGCACACACGCACACACACACACACATATATATATATATATATATATATATATATATATATATATATATATATATATATATATAATGTACGCTCTACAATGACTGAAACAACTTATGCTTTGCCAGTATTTCCCTCTCTATTAGTTAATTAAATATTACTATAAAAATTCCTCCTGGTGACCTTAAGTAAAACACCTGCTGTGAACATTTTAATTATTTATAGATTCTTTCTGAATTCATTTTAGGTGATGGAGTAGTTTGAAGTGGTTGTCTTATTTACTTTTTTCTTCTTTATTCTCCTTATTAATTGAAATAATTCCACTCGGGACTAAAATAGACACCTATTTTATTAACTAACTTTTTCGTGACGGAATGAAAGCACATATACTTATTTATATACAAACAATCAGGTTTTATTGTACAATGGATAATTTATGTCATTTGTTCGTGTCCATAGAATATTTTAAACAAATAACATGAAAACCTATCATTCGAAATACATTTTTTATAAACGAGATATTAATTACTGATGTTGTTAGAAAAGTTTTAAATGGAAACTTTCTAAAGAAATACGAAACGCAGAACTGCATTATATTAACAATATTCGTTTCTTTCTCATATTTCTTTGATTGAAATCGCTCCAAACAAGGCATGAAGCCACTAGATGCAACGTGCCACAAGAACGAAAGATTATTATCGCAAAAACATACTATTGAAAAGACTAATGCTGAATGTAAGAGGAAAACAATCAGCAGGAAGGGAGTTCCACAAATCTTGAAAGCAGCCACTGCCATAAATCGTTGAATTGCAATGAGTTATCAGAACAGAAAGTAGATGGAGATCACTAAGCAAACAATAAAAACGATCTGGGACACATGACATAATCGTATTTATAAAAAAAAAGACCGAAACTAGCAACATCACGTCTTTAAAAAAAGAGGTAGCAGTAAAAACGAAAGGAATGTATCAATCAAATTACAAATCCTATTCAGCACCTTAACAAGTACTATCCAATGGGACAGAGATAGACCAGCCTAAATATTACAACAGTACTTCATATATGGTCTGACATTAGATTTTTAGAGAAAGAAAATTGTCTCAGGTGTGAAAAAGCGTTTAGAGCGATAGAGACGACCGATTTTACGCGAAGCAGAAAAAGGCGTTTATATGGACTATATTTCTCCTCTTCACTACATTTTTTATAGAAGAAACGTCGATTGTCTTTCTGGATTCTATCGTTATTTTCATGGCAGATGTAGGACAGAGCCTAACTGTTTGGTCACCCTTCTAAAATATTTTAAACAAAAGCGCATTTAGCTACAAACACTGCAAGTAAATTTCCTTTTTTTCCTTTGGGCACTACAAAATTGCTTCTCGAAAGTTTACAACACGGTTATTTTAAATCCAATGTCACTAAACGGTTATTTTAAATCCAATGTCACTAAACGGTTATTTTAAATCCAATGTCACTAAACGATTATTTTAAATCCAATGTCACTAAACGGTTATTTTAAATCCAATGTCACTAAACATCTGCAATAAAAGTTAGCAAATTTTCTTTTGTTTACGTGAAATATTCTTCATTTGAAGTTGTTTTAGTTCAATTTGAAGTTGTTTTAGTTTAATTTGAAGTTGTTTTAGTTTAATTTGAAATGGTTCAATTTGAAGTTATTTTAGTTTAATTTGAAGTTGTTTAATTTGAAGTTGTTTCAGTTTAATTTGAAGTTGTTTTAGTTTAATTTGAAGTTGTTCTTGTTTAATTTGAAGTTGTTTTAGTTGAATTTGAAGTTGTTTAATTTGAAGTTGTCTTAGTTTAATTTGCAGTTGTTTAATTTGAAGTTGTTTTAGTTGAATTTGAAGTTGTTCTTGTTTAATTTGAAGTTGAGCTTTTTATATTTAAAGTAGATTATTTTTAATTTGAAATTCAGTCAATACAATTTTATATTTTATATTTTTATTTTTTATTCATTTTATTTATTGATTTTGAAGGGAAACTTTTTAATTTGAAGTCAATCCATTTTTTAAAATTTGAAGTTGAATTAGTTTTTTTTTAAGTAAGTACTTTTGATTTTCGATCGTATAATTTAAAGTCGAGCTTTCTTGAGGTTCAACTTTATAATTTTTGATTGAGCTAGTTTTTATTTTAAATTAATTGCTTTCAATTGAAAGTTTAGCATTTTTTAAGTTAAACTTTTAAAATTCGAAATTGAGCTAACTTAAATTCTGGAGTTATTTTTAATTTAAAATTAAGCTGTAAAATTATACGTTAAAGTATATTTAATTTGCATTTTAGCTTTTTAAATTTGAAATTGAGACAGATTTTAAAGTAAAGTGCTTTAATTTAAAGTTTTATTTATTTATTTAAAGTTGAGCTTTCTTAATTTTAAATTAAGTTTTTTTTTATTAGAAATTGAACTAGTTTTTACTATGAAATTAAGTATTTTTTAGTTGAAGTTATGATTTCTTAGTATTACAGAATAAATGAGTTTTTTGAAGCAAGCGACCAACTCGTTGAGACTCTTCGAAGGCACGTGTGTCGCCACTATTTGTTTAAAATGGTTTTTATATTTGGTGACCAACTTTTACTTTTTCAGAAGTCTGTCAATTTAACGGATCGTGTGTATCTTAAAGGGATTTCCCTTCAGAGTGTTTATATGCTAAAGGGAGTTCCCTGCAATCTGTTTACATTAAAACCAAACGTTTGCAACATAATATAGAATAAATAAGACACAACAATTTTAGTTGTTTATTTATTTTTCCATTCTTTGACATCTCGCCGGAAAAATGCGAAGAAAATGCAAAATTGCTTTTCAACAATACAAAAAATTATTTCGTTTCTAAATTTTTGAGTTGAGGATTGATTATTCGTATTATATTTTTTTTGGTAAAATTCAGCTGTAAAGTTACACTCTTTTTGAGGTTGAAGGCGCGGACGAAATACAATTGCGAATTATTTAGGACTTCTACCCAGTCATGGATTACGGAACGAGAGCATGCTACTCCGTGGATTAAATAAAGGATTCCGTTCGAAATTCTGTTCAAATTCCCAAGTTCGACAGGAAGACCCCGAGTTTTACAGAAAGGTTCCTGAGTTTGACAAAATACACTTAAAAAGAGTCGACATTACGTTGACCGTAACATTGCGAAGATAATATTGGAGATGAGAACAGTAGTTCGAAGAATCCAAATAATACGAAAAAAATATATATTTTTTAGTTTTTTTTTTTTTCTTTAATATAAGTTCAGATTGTAACATGGTCGAGAAGATTTCTTCGATCCCCACAAATTATCGATTCCTTCGGGGACAGAAATAGCTGTTCCTTTCTTTGACATGATTATTGCTCATCACATGAGACATGGCTACCAGGCAATGCTGATGAGGCTGTGACTGGTATATATATATATATATATATATATATATATATATATATATATCATTATTTCTTTTCATATAAGACAAGATTTCGAAGAAGGCTGTGTGTGTTGATGGTTGTTGTCAGTCTGAAATCGATGTATGTTTGCGTGATGGCGCAAATGTTGAATAAGAGCTTGTTCACATTTTTTGAAAACATTATTTCATAAGATTAATGTGAAATTTTAGAAAACCAAAATAATCTTTAAAAGTATTTCATTAAGTAATTAATATCAATATTTCTGAAACTCTCGGTTTAATATAGCCTTTTGTCAAATACTCTTGTTTTTTTTTTTGTTTTGTTTTATGAATAACACATTGTTTGTTCAATCTATACGTAACGATTCAACATTCTAAAGTGACATATGTTTATACGTGTATACATTTGTATGTAAACTAATAGACCGATTATTATGAAGTTAGAACATGAATGTTAGCGCAAGGTATCCTAATGTAGAATATATTTAGTTTACTTTAGTTTTATAAAATAGTGCCAAAAAGAGTGGAAGCTCCTCATGAAAAATAAGATCATTTCGATTTTTAGTGAAAGTAAAACAATATTATTAGTCATCAGTCAGTAAATATTTCTCAAGCTTTAGTTTTGGGGAGTATTTTAAATGTTTTTTTACTTATGATATGTTCTTTCTGTTTAGAAAAGTAAAATAAATCAGATTTGCATTGACTTTTATTTCGAGTTACACCAATGAATCAAAATGATGTAAGGGTTTTTGATCTAAATTATAATAAGGATTTTAGATACAAGGTTTATTAATTATTATATCTTGATTTTAAGAAATAGTTTTCTTCTTGTAGAATTTTTCATATTGAAATAGTCAATTATTAAAATAAATAAACTGTTACGAGGGGCGTGCAATAAGTAATGCCCCTGACACACTTCCCATAGCAGTAGAGCAACAAAACTTGGCACAGTTATTAGTCTTTCTCTACATAGGAACCACTCAGAGTTATGCATTTCTCCCATCGTTTGATGCAGCTCTGGAGACCGTTTTTGTAGAACACCCCAGGTTGGTCCTCCAACCACGGCATGACTTCAGAAATCAAGGCTGGGAAATGCTTTTCTTTCAAAAACAACTTCATGGCTGGGAAGAGGTAAAAGTCAGAGGGTGCAAGGTCGGGACAGTAAGGAGGATCGGGGTGGATTTCATAATCACACGCCCGTGCTTCTGATCTGGCGACATCCGAGTTGTGGACCGGAGCGTTGTCCTGCAGGAGGAAGGTACCTTTGCTGATCTTGCCCCACCTCTTGATTTTGATAGCTTCCCTTAATTTCCTCAAAAGTTAAACATAATAGGCACCTGTAATTGTGGTACCCTTTGCCAGGAAATCTGTCATCACTACTCCGTCCTGGTCCCAGAAGACTGTGAGCATGACCTTGCCAGCAGAGGGCTGCACCCTTGCCTTCTTTGGAGGTGGTGAGTCCAAGTGCTTCCACTGCATTGACTGGGCTTTGGTCTCTGGATCATAGTGATAGACCCAGGTTTCATCCTGTGTAATCAGTCTTTTGAAAAACTTTGACTCATCTTCTTGGCACATCTCCAAATTCAGCCTCAAGCAATCGACGCGTTCTCGCTTCTGGAATGGTGTGAGCATCTGGCAGACACCTTATGCATATGCAAATGGTCATGAATGATAGTTTCCACAGACCCTGTACTAATCTTGACATCTTGGGCTATTTGACGAATAGTAATGCGCCGATCTTCCAAAATGGCAGCCTCAACTTGACGGATAGATGCCTCATCAATGGCAGAAGTGGGGCGACTAGGTCTGGGAGCTGTTTCCACGTTCCGGTCGTGTTTGAATTCACAATGCCAGCGTTTTACAAGATCATATGATGGGGCATTATCACCATAAGTTTCTTTCATTTCAACAAAAGTCTCCTGTGGTGTGCGTCCTTTCAAATACAAAAACGGATCAGTGCTCGACATTCAACAGACTCCATTTCACACCTGACTCAGTCCAAACACCTGTAAAACAGAAACCACAATTAGTTCAGAGATTTAATTTACCACATAACCCGTAGAGATATAAATCATTGCACATGCAAAATTTCAGGTAGATCAGACAATTGGAAGTGGGTCAGGGGCATTACTTATTGCACGCCCCTCGTAAAAGTCATCCAATGGAATTTTATTTTCTTGTTTTTTCAATTTGATTTTCGAAGCTATATTCTTTCATCAGATTTTTTCAAATTTCCGATATAAATACTGTCGTCTTACACAAGAACACTATTTTTCAAATGGCGATGCTGCACGCTATATTCTTGGCTAATAAAACGTAACTGTTATCCTGCATTTGATTCAAGACAAATTGAACAAAAATAGAGATGATTAAAAGCTATCTTTAATTGAAATTCTGATGAAGAAGGATATATTCATTTTAATTTTCGTAACGGTGACATAAAAGTGATGCAAGACTTTTGGCTTGGGTAGTGAATGTTACACGCGCTATTATTTTTGTTCTATATAATTGATCAGCTAGAAAATGTGGTTCGCAAATGTTGAATAAATGAGGATAAATGAAAGGGTGATATTTTCACATTAATTTGTGAGAGAACAAGACACATGATTTGCACGTAAAAAAATATATAACAACATTTGGGAAAATATTTTTAATTCATGTTTGTACGAAGTGTTTTCAATAAGTTTTAAGACTTTTTTTTATTGATAATGCATACATGTGACTCTAGTCCCCTTTGAAGTAATCTCCTCCAACTCCAACGTACTTGTATCGTCCATCAAGTTCTGGAAGGCCCCATGGAAGTCCTCTTGTGTGAGCGTGTCATTGACCCTCGTTACAGCCTCATTCATGCCTTCAACAGTGTCATAACGACAGCCTGTAAGATTTTCCTTGAGATGAAGGAATAACTAAACGTCACAGGGAGCAAAATCTAGACTCTAAGGAGAGTAAAGTACTGTCTTGATGCCCACCTTAGTCAAATAGTTTGTGACGAGGATGGAATTATGAACTGATCACCCTTGGGACAAGCTTCGTGCAAATCTCCCGCACTCTTTGCGAATAATTGTGTGTAGAGTTCCTCGGCAGACATCAAATTGTGCACTTATTGTCTCTACAGACACACGACAGTCCTTATCCATACAATTCTTTATTTGGCTAATCAACTTTGGTTTTATGACTTTCTTACTCCTCCCACACCTATCGGCATCCCTCATTACCTTCATAAGATTCCTTATGCTACTCAAAAACTGATGCTCCATTTATGTAAGATGGTCCAAAAGCAGTCTGAAACATTCCATACATTTCCGTTGCAGTTTTTTTTTAAGTTTAAAACAGAATTTATTGCGTATCGTTCTTCTAAAGTGTCCTTACGTCCAGATTGCATTTTTGAAATTCACCAGCTGTGACAATCAGGCTTTAGTATGGTGTATTTTAATTCCTGTTGTAGCTGTTCATTTGAACCTGGAATAAAAAAAAATTGGTCAGTTATCTCATAAGATGTATAGCAATAGCATACTGAATTTTCAAGTGTCTTCGACAATTTTGAATGACTTTATAGAAAAAGTATTGAAAGCATTTCGTATCAATAGAAGAATATTAATGTCCGGTCTGATCAGACCCGACATGACTAGGAATAAAGTGCATTATCTGTGTACGTTATCATTTTTTTTTCCTCGATCAGTAAATGAGAATTTATTTTTACAAGGGGGTCACCACATATTAATATCTCAAGTCCACTCAAGGATAAGGGTCAATATGTGTATGGTAGTCATTGGCGCAATTATAAGAACATATCAGACGGTTCACAATAGGAAATAAGACGATAAAGTGGTTGAGGAATAGGAGGGAGGGGGAGGAGGAAGTGAAAGGGAGAAAGGAAATACATGTTTTCATTTAAAAATTTTATAAAAACAAATAATGATTTAAAATATTTTATTAAATGATTTAAAAAAAGACAAAAGAAAACAAAAAATCTTTGAAAAGGGTATCTTAGATCAAAAGTCTTTTATTTAAAATTCGCACCACACACACACACACACACACACACACACATTGCTTCAGACTAGCAGCAGCCGTCAATAACACCGGATGTATGGTTTTCTCTCTCTCTCTACAAGAATCGAATCCTCGTGGTTAATAAAACCAGCAAAAATGAAGAAAAAACAAACAACTTTTAAAAAGATGTCTTACCTCGAAAGTTTCGGAAAAATGATCTTAATCATTTAATAATTTCATACCATTATCTGGTTTTATAAGATTTTCAAATCTATTTTAAAATCTATTTTAAGAAATAACGCTTTCAAATTCTTGTTTGTATTTTTTCAATTCACCGTGGAATTTCCAATAGCCCCTCTTGTCTAAATATTAAAATTAACGCCTTTAAAGTGATAAAGCATTGATATTTTCACAACATGCATCAGAATATCCGTCAGAATATGCGCAAGAATATGCACCAGAATGTGCACATGTGTCCTCGCAGCTTACGGTGCCCCTACAGACAGCGCACGTGCAATTGAGGATGAGATGGGATAAATCAAAGGTCTGCAAACAGATGCTCTCCACATGCGGTGAAAGTCACTGGCGCGCACATACCTATGTGGATATAAGTATATTTATACAGCTGAACGTTCGGAAAAAAAGTTTTTATTAATGGTTATATACATCCGCTTTTTACCGATATACGTACACATTATTTCACACCATCATGCATTTTAACAACTAAACGTACAACCCTTTCATAGTGGTACATGGCCTTAACCCTTTTATGCAGTGGTCCGGAACAAAGGCATGAACAATATATATATATATATATATATATATATATATATATATATATATATATATATATAACTACTTCATTTACTCACATAAAATTAATATACGAAAATATAAATTTATGCGTAAACTTTAAGTATTTACTTCAAAAGTGCTCAATACGTAGGTAGAGCTAGTTAGTAAGTTATAAAATATATATGGCGATTAAGCTACACTAAATATTCCGCGTTTCATCCACTCTAGGACTCTTCAGGCTTGTGCGCATAAGCCTGAAGAGTCCTAGAGTGGATGGAATGCGGAATATTCAGTGTAGCTTAATCGCCAGATATATATATATATATATATATATATATATATATATATATATATATATATATATATATATACTAACAAACCACCCAGCGTTTCCCGGTGGTAGCATACGCTTAAATATGATAGTTTAACTCATGCAGATTACGTATTTATCATCATAGAGGCAATTCTCTATCGATTATTATATTCAACCTAATATATGGTAGTGAGATGAAAACTGAAAAACATAAATATATGACTTGGGTGTCATTATCTAGAATTGAATTCAAAACTTACAGCTTTTCACCCTCATTCCTTAGTCTCGTTGGCATGCCCATACACATATGCATGTTGTATTACGTTAAGCCTTTTGAAGTTGTATACCGTTAAATATTTTTTAATTGTATTACGTTAACTCTTTTAAAATTGTATTACGTTAACTCTTTTAAAATTGTATTACGCTATCTTCTTTATAATTTTATTACGTTTAGCCCTTTGAAACTGTATAAAGTTAGGCTCTTTAAAATTGTATTTCATTTATTTCTTTAAATTGTATTACGTAAAGTTCTTTCAAATTGTATTTTCTTTAAAATTGTATTACCAGAAGCCCATTAAAATTATACTACGTAAAGCCCTTTAAAATTGTATTATGTAAAGCACTTTTAAATTTTATCGCGTAAAGCTCTTTAAAATTATTTTACGTTTAGCCTTTAAACAATCTATTATGTTAAGCCCTTAAAGGTTATATAACGTTAGGTTCTTTAAGACTGTATTATGTCAACTCTATAAAGTTGTATGACGTTCAGCTCTTTAAAATTGTATTACGTTAAGCTCTTTAAAATTGTGTAACGTAAAAGTCTTAAAAATTGTATTACGGCAAGCCATTTACAATTCTATTACGTTAAGCCCTTAAAAATTGTATAATGTTGAGTACTTTAAAATTGTATTACGTTAATTCTTTAAAATTCTTTACATAAAGCCCTTGAAAATTGTATAACGTTATTTTTTAAAATTGCAGGTATTTTTATGTTTAGTTCTTAAAAAATTGTATTTAAAGACCTTTAAAAGTATATTACGTAAAGCTATTTAAATTGTATTGCGCTTTTTAAAATTGTATTGCATTAAGTTCTTTAACATTGTATCACGTAAAGTTCTTTAAAATTGTTTTACGTTTAGCCTTTGAAAGTTTTATGACCTTAAGCCCTTAAAAATTGCATAACATTAAGTTTTTTTAAAATGTATTACCTTAATTCTTTAAAATTATATTATGTTAAGTTCTTTAAAATTGTATTACCGCAAGTCCTTTAAAATTGTATTATGGTAAGTTCTTTAAAATTGTATCACGTTAAACCCATTAAAATAATACTACGTAAAGCCCTTTAAAATTGTATTATGTAAAGTCTTTTAAAATTGTATTACGTAAAGACCTTTAACATTATATTACATTAAGCCCTTAAAATTTGTATACCGTTAAGTTCTATTAAATTGTATAACGTTAATTCTTTAAATTGTGTGATCTTTACATCTTTAAAATCGTATTATGTTAAGTTCTTAAAAATTGTATTGTACTAAGCCCTTTAAAATTATATTACGTTAAGCCCTTAATAATTGTATTACGTTAAACTTATTAAAATTGTATTAGGTTAGTCCTTTAAAATTGTATTAGGTTAAGCCCTTTTAAAATTGAATTACGTTTAGCCCCACAAAATTGCGTTACGTTTAACCCTTTTAAAGTTATATTACGTTAAACCATTTAAAATTATATTATGTTAAGTTCATTAAAATTGTAAAACGTTAATTTCTGTAAAATTGTATTATGTTTAGTACTTTAAAATTGTATTATGTTAAGTTTTTTAAAATTCTATTACGTTAAGTTTTTTTAATGGTTGAAACGTAAGATCTTAATAATTGTATTGCGTTAAGCCTTTTAAATATTATTACGTAAAGTTCTATTAAATTGTATTATGTTAAGTTCATTTAAAATGTGTTATTTAAGCCTTTTAAATTGTAATACATTAAGGCCTTTAAATTTGCATTACGTTAAACCCTTTAAATTGTATTACGTCAAGCCCTTTTAAATTCTATTACATTACTTAAAAATGTACACTGTTAAGCCGTCTAAAATTGTATAATGTTTTGTTCTTTAAAATTGTATCATGGTAAGTTCCTTAAAATTGTATTTTTAAGTGCTTTAAAGTTTATTACGTTAAGCTCTTTACAATTGTATTACGTTTAACCCTTTTAAAATTGTATTACGTCATACCCTTTTAAAATGTGTTATGCAAGGCACTTTAAAATTCTATTACGTTAAGTTCTTTAAAATTGTATTATGTTGAGTTACTTAAAATTGTATTGTGCTAATTCTTTAAAATTATAATCTATTAAGTCCTTAAATGATGTATTATATTAAGTTTTTTTAAAATTGTATCACGTTTATTCTTTTAAATTGTATTACGTTAAGTTCTTTTAAATTGTATTACGTTAAGTTCTTTTAAACTGTATTACATAAAGTTCTGTAAAATTGTATTACGCTAAGGACTTTAAAATTGTAGAAATGTATTTTAATTTCAAGCACCATACTCCTTCATGCAAAATTCCTACATATGTTTTATCTAAATACCCGTACTTAGCTGTTTTCATTCTTTGCATGCAAATTTAAGTCCTCCATAAACATAGATGGTTTATCCAGTACTCTTTTCTTTCATCATTCATAACACGCGTTATATGCACGACATGGGTACCATATCAACATGTAACAAACAGTGACTGTCCCTCTGAAAAAAACTCTTTCTTCACATGTAGTTCCCAGGATTTTTCTCTGTTGATATCAATAACATTTTCCATTGTTTCATACTTCTTACAAAGAAATCTTACACATACACCGCTATTTCAAATTATTATTATTATTATTATTATTATTATTATTATTATTGTTATTATTGTTATTATTATTGTTATTATTGTTATTATTATTGGCTCACAAGAAGCTTTCACGCAGGTCATCAAAGATTTCACCTTAAAAACAAGTGTTACCTGGAAGCTGAGTGACAACAAGTCTGTTAAGTTTTGAGACATTGTGTTGAATAAAAATGGCGGCGTAGTTCAGATCAGTAACAAAGATGGCGGACAAGAATCAAATGCGGTCCGTGGCGTAGTTAACAGCGAACTGATTAAATCCAAAATTCGACAATTTTTATAATAATTTTGAAACGTTTTCATTGGTTGTTTAGCACAGCCGGTGGTTATAAAAATGATTGGCGAATCCATTCGTCTCAAACCCCGATTAGAACTCTGTTGTGATGGGATGTCTCCTAGCGGCTTCGGTTGCAGCAGGGAGACAGGGTAGTACATGTCAAGGATTCGTCACTTGACACTCAGCCCAACAGGTGAGGGGCCGGGAACCAGCCCAACACCTGTTGGACTGAGGTACGCCGCCTGGGTAATACCTAAGAGGTCCACCCTCCCAGGCCTTGCCACCGGGCTTTCCGGTAGGGCAATTTATTGTTTGCTGCCTGAGGCGCCCCGACCGGGGAATGCCGACGGGGTTACTCAGGCAATTTTTAAAATTGCAGGAGTGCCCCTTCTTTAGGGGAGCCTACGGGGTTCCCACTTTCCGGCCTTGTGTAACATAATGCTGATGTGGGCAGCATTTAAATATATACCCCCATTAGAACTCTGATGGGGAAGGTCTCCTAGCGGCCTCGGCTGCTGGGAGACAGGGTAGTACACGTCAAGGATTCGTCACTTGACACTCAGCCCAACAGGTAAGGGGCCGGGAACCGGCCCAGCACCTGTTGGACTGAGGTACGCCGCCTGGGTAATACCTAGGAGATCCACCCTCCCAGGCCTTTCCACCGGGCTTTCCGGTGGGGCAAGTTTATTGATTGCTGCCTGAGGCGCCCCGACCGGGGAATGCCGACGGGGTTACTCAGGCAATTTTTAAAATTGCAGGAGTGCCCCTTCTTTAGGGGAGTCTGCGAGGTTCCCACTTTCCGGCCTTGTGCCACATAATGCTGATGTGGGCAGCATTTAAATATATACCCCCATTAGGAGTCCAAAACATTTTAAACACCCCCTTTTTTGATATAATGGAAAAATCCTTTCGGATTCAATTTTGGTTTCACTTGAGAAAAGGAAATAAATAAATAAAAATAAACAAAGAAATGAACAAAGAAAAATAAACCAATAAAATTATTGTTTTTTTTTGGGGGGGGGGCTGGTTTTGGGGGAATTTGTCTTTATTCTCATTGGTCAAAAAGAATTATTAATATATTGGTATAATGTGTGCAAAAAGAAGCCATTTTTTATGACATTGAGTTTTTTTTTTCTACATAAAAATAAACACTTTTCAAATGTATATAAACATACAAATAGAATAATTTTCAAATACATATAAATATATGCAAAAAAATTCACAAATATACATTTTTTTAGCAAATGTTAGCCAAAAAAAAGGATACAAACAAGAATTATTTGACAAATAAGAAATTTACAAAGAAAAGGTTTTAACAAGTTAACTTTCTTTTTTACAAAAACTGGAAACATTATGTTAGGTATTAGTTGGTTAATTTGGTTAGTAAGGTAGAAATGGTCGCAGTTTAACGTCGTGCCCGGGACAATTTACAATTTTTTTTTTTTTTTTTTTTTTGTGATTTTGACTGTTCATGCTTCTCTTTTTAGGTCTCTAAAAAGAGATTTATTCATAATTAGATTCCAAAAAGTTCGGTTATAAAATGTCTTAATTTTATTCTTTTTATAGGTTTAGTGAAAATGTCGGCTATATTATTTTCAGAAGTCACATAAGTAAGAGTAATAAATTTTTTTACTTATTTCATCCCTTATAAAATGATATCTGATATCAATATGCTTCGACCTTTGATGAATCATAGAATTATTTGCTAATAAGATACTGCTCTGATTATCACAATGAATTACTATAGCTTTTTTACTTAGATCTGGTTTTAAAATAGATTTTAGAAGGGTGTTCAGAAAAATTGCCTCCTGCACGGAATGAGTAAGAGCCACCTATTTTGCTTCAAAAGTAGAAAGGGCAACAATTTGTTGCTTTTTAGTTTTCCAAGAGATCATAGGTCCAGTCTTTGACAGTCTAAAACAATACCCCGCTATACTTTTTCTATCCTCAGAGTTGCCCCAATCTGAATCCGAAAAGCCTTCTAAATTTAGAGGATATGTAGACGTTTTAAATATTAAGGATTTTTCCTTGGTTCCTTTTAGGTAACGAAGGATTTGTTTTGCACGATTAAGGTCTTTAATTGTCGGTTTCGATAAGTTTTGAGATAGCTTTGTTACAGTGTAACATATGTCAGACCTTGTTGTGGTCATCAAGTAAACGAGGCTTCCTACCATTTCCCTGTATATTCGGTTATCTATGACTTTTGTTTCGGTCCCTATATTTTTATTTATGTCCATTTCGACGGGAGTTGAACGCGGCTTACAATCTTGCATTCCGAACTTGAGTAGAATTTTTTCAATGTATCGTGATTAGTTCGTAGTTGTAGTTTCATTTTCACGGGTAAATTTTATACCGAGGAACCATGACAGTCGTCCAAGATCGGCCATTTTAAATTTTTTATTTAATTCATTTTTAACATCTTTTTAAGTGTTGTCACAGTTTGTAGGCGAGTAATATATTGTCAACCCAAAAAAACAAAATCAACAATTTATTACCTACATGTTTGGTATACATGCACGCGTCTACAGGACATTGTTTGAATTTCTGTTCTATTAAATGATTATGGAGTGTTAAATTCCAATTGTTTGCACTTTGTTTTAGTCCATATAACGATTTATTTGATTTCCACACCCAATTTTTATTTTTTATTTTAAATCCCTCTAGAGGTGAAATGTAGATTTCACAGTCAATCGGAGCATTTAGATAAGAATTTTTTACATCCGTTTGATGTATTTTTAAATTGTATTGAGCGGCAAGTTGTAATAAAATTCTAATTGTCATTAAATTTGTCGTTGGTGAAAATGTTGCAAAATATTCCACTCCAGAAATTTGTGAAAAACCTTTTGCAACAAATCTCGCTTTAAAAGTTTCACTGCCAGAAGCTGTGATTTTTTTGGAAAAAAAAACAGCGTGAAGAAATTATATTTTTATCTGTTGGTTTTGCCACTATTTCGCATGTGTTATTTTCAGATAAAGCTTTCAATTCGGATACCATAGCTTGTTCCCATTCTTGGTGATTTTCTGAATTAATCGCCTCATTATAACTTTCCGGTGCGCTGTTCAACGAATAACAGTAATCCACAGCGTAATTTTGTATCTTTTCAATTAGTAAGAAGTCTGGCCTTTTTCGCTCCCTTATTGGGTATCGAAGTGTCTGGTTAATATTTTCGTCAGAAGTTCTACTGTACTTGTCGTCGTTATTAATATTTTCATTGTGATCGATTAAGATGCTAGGTAATATTTCACGTTTTTCATTCACTGGATCGACATTTTTTAATTTTAATGTATCATTGAATTTTACACATCTAACCCTTTTTATAGCATTTTGGTTAGGGAAGTAGTTTAAATATGCCGGAATATTTTTATCGTAATTTACGAAAGTACCTTTTTCGCTTTTAGTATTTAGTTTGCTGGTGTTTTCTATAAATGCAAAACAATCATAACCAAATAGATGTATTCTGTTCATTTTAGGTTTTACACCGCAAAACGCTTCATACGACGTTTTTCCTAGCCTCTTATTGAACGATCTATTTCTGATATATGCTGCTGCCATTAAAGCGTATGTCTATAAACTATGCGCTAATTTCGATTCGATAAGTAGGCATCTTGTCATCTCAAAAAGGGTTCGCCGTGCCCTTTCAGTGGTGCCATTTTTGAAGGGGGAATACGGCGCTGATTTCTTGTGTTTAATACGGTGGTTAATTAATAGAAGTTCAAAGTTTTTATTCAGTCCCATTGTCTGAGCGAATACATTTTACTGAACCGTACGGGGCTATCAGCTAAATATTTCTTAGTAGCGAGGATAGTGTCGGATTTGTTTTTTAGAAAATAAACCATAATTAAACCGGAAAAATCATAAATAAAGTTCAAAACGTACCTTAGATTATTTCTCCCCATCGGGCTGATCGGACCTGCTAAGTCACAATGCACAAGTGAGAGAATTTTCGTAGCTTTTTTGTCTGGCGTTCGGCTTATATCTTTTGTCATTTTCCCCTGTGCACACACATCACAATTTGGGAGATCGTCTGAAGGTATTATTTTCATGCCTTCGACTACATTTGGTATTTTTTTAATATCAGCTGTATTGCAGTGTCCTAGTGTTTTATGCCAGGTTTCCAAGTCGTGACAGGCAGTTTTTGAGGAAACCATACTTATTAAATAATATAGTCGGCCATTTTCTTTAATGTCAAATACATTTCCATTTGGGTATATCAATTTTGATTTATTTTGGCCAAATTGTATATTCGCGCCTTGTTTAATTGCAGCCTGCACGGAAAATATGTCTTGCTTAAATGTAGGTATGAACAGAGCATTTTTTAGAATACAGTTACAGATTTCGCCTTTATTATTTTTTAGGGATATTTTAGCATCGCCTCTTTTCAAGACTATATCATTTATTTGACTACCGTCGGCAAGTTCGACAAAATGACTGTGAGGATTAAAGTTTGAATCAAAATTAATAAAATCAGATTCCTTGGTGATAACGTGCGCTGTAGCACCACGGTCTACAAGGAGATTTTTACCGTTTGTGGTATTGTCAAAGTTAGACGTGAATAGAAATGTATGTTCTTCATCAAAGTTCTCAACGTTTTTGTACGGAGTCCATTTTAGAGCGTTTATATCGACATTGGAAACTTTTGTGGTTGGGTCGTCCACAATTATAGCAAATAATTTTATTCTTTTTCTTGGGAAAATTACTTTTGGAGAATACGTTTCGGTGAGGTGCGTAATTTGGTGGTGTCTACTTTCGAGAAGCATTTTTGAACTTCATAATATTACTGGAGTTATTATTGTCCACCAGCATACGATTAGTGTTTTCGTAACTGCGCAATGCCACTTTAAATTCGCTGAAATTTATGGGTTTGTCTTTCTGATTTATAACAGTTGTAAATGGTTTAAAATCGGCTGGAAGTCTCTTGATGCTCATTGATATCAACAAGCTATCGCTTATTATTTCACCTGAGAGTTTTAAGGCATTGGCGGTTGTTTCTGCCCTTATAACGTAGTCGGTGATCATTTCATCCTCGTTTCGTTTCAGAGGTGTTAGTTCTGTATATAGCGATATAATTTTCGGTTTCCCTTTTGATAAATAATGTTCTCTTAATATGTTTAATGCTTTTCGTCATCATCCAATGCGTCTCTTATAATCAGAGACAGACTTCTATCGTCTAAACATTGAATCAGTTCTGCAAAATCAGTCGCGTTCTTTTCGAGAAATTCGGGGTCGTTTGGATTCTCTGTTGAAGATTGTATGACTTTGTGTAGTTTTCGAATCCTTAGATATCCCAGAGATTTTACCGTCCACAATTCGAATTTAGATTCCGATCCGTCAAAGAAAAGACGATGGCTAGGCGCATAACCTGTTAAGTTTTGAAACATTGTGTTGAACAAAGATGGCGGCGAAGTTCAGATCAGTAACCAAGATGGCGGCCAAGAATCAAATGCGGTCCGTGGCGTAGTTAACGGCGAACTGATTGAATCCAAAATTCGACAATTTTTATAATAATTTTGAAACGTTTTCATTTGTTGTTTAGCACAGCCGGTGGTTATAAAAATGATTCGCGAATCCATTCATCTCATACCCCCATTAGGAGTCAAAAACATTTTACAGATTTCCAGTATTCTTCACCTTTTTCGATAACATTTCCAAATCAATTTGCGTTTTCGATATAGCTGCTTACCATTGATTTCTCACTGGCAGCGGCCATTGGTCTCCACTTGGATTTTGAGTGGCAATAAGCCTCCACAAGGTCCCAGTTCTTTTCGCACTTGTCCAGCGGATGTCTGGTTAGTGCTCTCTCCTCGGAGTTTTCATCCTCCTTGATCCTTCTCGGGTATTTGGTATCACTCTTTGAGGGAGGGGGCAATGGAAATGTATGGGTGAGGGAATAGAGAACTTATAGATCTGCAACTTTAATGTTCTTGGTTCCATGTAACGCTTCTTCATGTTTTGCCTCTGCAGCAGTTTGTCTGGCCCAATCATGTGGCTCATGTGTATTGGTCTCCGCGTTCAAGGGTTTTCCTTAATATTTCAGTTATTTTTTATTATTGTGATTCGTTGTATCTTTCCAGCCTTTAATCTGATTCCAATTTCTTTCATTCTTTTTTCAAAACTTTTCGGGATTATTCCTAGTGCTCCTATTACTATAGGTATTATCTTGATTTTCTTCATCATCACTATCCCTTTCAGCTCTCTGGATAGCTTTGTGTATTCTGTTTCCCTTTTTTTCTTTTTGATCTTCACCTCGTGGTCAGCTGGTACAGCAAAGTCAGGACAGGATTTTTCTTTCTTGTTAATTATTACAACATCGGGTCTTTTTGCTTGGGTGGGTTTATCTATTTGTATGTCCATGTCCCATATTATTGTGTGATTCTCCTTTTCAAGTACTGTTGTCGGTTTATGTTTGTGCCATTTGTTTCTGCGTTCGAGATGCAGTTGTTTGCATAATTCCCAGTGTACTGCTCTCCCCATTTAGTCGCGTCTATTCTTGCGTTCCTTTCGGGCCAGTTTGATGCATTCGCTTATTATATGCTTTATTGTTTCTTCGCTTTGTTCATAGAGTCTGTATTTGCTGATTTTTTGTATTTGTCGATCTTTGCTTTGATGTGGTTGGTTCTTATTGAGTTATTTTGTGCTGCGTTTATTAGGGAGTCAGTTTTTCGGTTTACGTGTCTTTTTCGCATCCAAGTCAAAGTGTTTTCGTCATTTTCATCTTTTGTCATTCCTATGAATCTTCTGTGTAGTTGCTTTCTTCCCATTTTTCTTTTCTTATCTAATCCTTTGTCTCATTTTGTTGATTTTTTTTCCGTGTCTCTCGCTGCCATAATTATCCTTTTAGTATTCTGCATTATGTAGTTTTCTAATTCATTTTTTGTGTCATTCACACGGTCTTCTATACAAACCTGTCCGCTCACGCTGTCTTTCCGTTTCACATAGAGTTGGTCAGCATCGTCCTTGGGTGTAGTGCATTGTGCATCGTCATGAGTTTCCTGGTCTTCTGATCGAGCTTCCTCAGTTCTTCTTTAATCCACTCTATTAACGGCCCAGAATATCTTACTAGTGATATTGCCCATGTATTTATACCTTTTATTAGGTTTACTCTATATAATTTAGTTTCAAGGAGTTTTTTGTTCTGATGTATTCCTTTCCAATTTTCTTTTTCATTTCTGTTGCTTTGATAGCGTCTGCTTCCAGAACTCCCAAGTATTTATAGCCGTCTTGTTCCTGTAGTGCTTTAATCTCCGTTTGGTTGGAGAGTTCCAAGCCTTCTGTCGTCTCCAGTTTTCCCTTTCTTATAACTAGTGGGGCGCAATTTTCTAAACCAAACTCCATTTGAATATCCTGGCTGAATATCCTGGTAGTGCTTATTAGTGTCCAGTTCCTTTTCGGTCCTTGCAAAAGGTTTCAGATCATCTATGTACATCAGGTGGTTCATTTTTTTCCTCTGTATTAGAGAACTTGTATCCAGCTTGGCAATTCCTCGGTATATTGTTCAGGGGCATCATTGCTATTATGAACAGTTAATGGTGATAGTGAATCTCCTTGGAAGATGCATCTTTGTATGTTAATTTCTGTTATGTGTTGTCCATCAACTGTCAATTCCAGTCTCCATGTTCTCATTGCATTTTCAATCATGTTGATGATCCTGCTTGGTATTTTATACCTTTTTAAGCATTCTATTATCCATAATTGAGGGATCCTGTCGTACGCTTTTTGTATTCGACTCATGCCATGGCTAAATTCTTTCTCCTTTCTACTTCCTTCAGAAATTTTTGATCATATGTTCCTTTTCCCCCCTTTTTGACATTTTTTTGTTCCTCGGGAAGAAGTCCACGATTATTCAGGGAATTTTAGATTTGTTCCCTCAGTTGTGCTGTTAGTATTTTCCACATAGTTGGTAAGCACGTGATAAGCCTATGGTTGCTGGGGGGCGGTTCTTTTCTTTGTGTCCTTCTGTATCAGTGTGGTTCTACCTTTTGTCATCCAATCTGTCACGTTTGTTTCCTGTATACTCAGGTTTGGAGCTAGCCTTTCGTGTAATGCTGTGAATGTATATGTATGAATGTATCCCGTCGTATCCTTGTGCTCTCCAGTTTTCCATCTGTTCTTTCTTCGATTCGTTGTAACTCTTCTTTCATGTCTTTCATCCATCCGGCATTTCTATTGTGATCTCGTCGTTCTTCCCATATCTTACTTCAATAGAGTTTTGTTGCCGTCAGGTTTGGTCGTACTGTTTTTGTTCTTCTTCCGTCCAATTTTGGTAGAATTGGCTTTCCTTGTTTTCAAATGCCCTAATTTACTTGCACTGTTCAGATTTGTATCTATATCGACTCAATCTTTTTTCTTTTGCTTCAATTTTTTTGTTCAGTTCTTCATGTTTCTTATTTATCCTTTCCCTACGAGTCACATTTCCAATTTTCCATCTTCTCTACGTCGCTTTTTTCCTGTTTATCGTTTTGGGCTTCTTTTTTATATTTGTTGATTTGGGTTTCTACCCTCCTTTCTCATCCAGCTTTTGTCGGTCCATTTTTCCGGCTGTTTTTCTTATCTGAACTTCATACTTACCATATTGGCGCCTGCGTAAATCAAATTATTTAAGTCTGTGATTTTATTTGCTGTGATGTGTGGGAGAAGCTTGTTAACCTTCTCTGTTTCTGTTTTTAATTTCTTCTGAATTTAGTTCCTTTAAGATGGGAATTTTGTTTTTTCTTTGTTCTGAAACGGTATTATTTTTTTCTATTTCATCTGCTTCATCCTCTGTTAGCTATGTTTCATTGTTCTCGATTTCCACTTCGTAGAGTCCGGTCTTCGCAGGTCCTCCGCCTGTAGTGTTTCTACTTGTAATGTTTCTACTTGTAGGGCTTCCACTTGTGGGCTTCAGTGGGGAATTCTTCATGCTCATTTTCATAATTTATTTTTCTCTGTATTTCCGTTAGTTCCAGTTTTGAGAGCCAGCCTCTCTTGAGTATCAGTCTTGTTGTATCTGCAATTCTTTCCTCTGCCGTACGGTAGTCACCGGACGTCCCGTAGCTCTTTCATTCGTTTCTGGTTGGCTTCTATAATAGCATTCCATTACGAGTCTAATCTCTTTTGTAATCCATTTCTTCCTTTTGGGTTTTTTATGGTTATCTTGGGTATGCTGTGTGTGGTCGGTAGCAATGTGGTCCCTGAAATAAGAGGTCATACTTATGTGTTCAGAGTCCGTGTTATTTGTGTTTCTGAAATTATAAAGTGTTTGTGTTATTTGCATTGAACATTTGTGATACCCAGATTTTTTCTTGCGGTTCTGTAACAGCGATAGTGTTACCTGCCATTTAGATGAGAGGCATTGTGCACTATGACACGTAAATAAAGAACATAAACAGACAATGGTACAAAGACGGAAAAAAAATCCAAGTATTGTACCTTAGTATAAATCGTAATCTGTACTGTGTGGGAGGGCATTTCAAGATAGGTCCTCTTTACACCGGTGTACGTAGTCGCTGCTAGTGAAGAGCATGGGAGGCTTTAATCTTTATTTTAATTAATTTACTTATTCTTTTTTCTCACCCACAGGAATAAAATAAAGAAGCAATTATAGTAGCTAAGTAGTAGGAAGTTTGCGTGCCTAAATTATAGTGATTCGTAAATAACTAAAATAGCAATTGATGTTGGAAGTTAGGAAGTTATGTTCTCATACATAGTAAGAGATATAAATCTTAGTGTCAAACCCAAAGAAAGAAAAAATTAAATTGCCGAAAATAACGTATTTCTTAGTTATGGCGCTTAATCACAACAGACAAAAGAAAAGAAGAAGAAAAAAGGAACATTTCGCATGCATGCTTACTGTCCAGAGGCCATTCCGTTACTAGAATCTTCTTCACTATCTCTTATTATTACAGGTGGTCGTCAATCCTATCGCATAAAAACTACGATAGTCGAACAGTTACTCGGGCGAGCATAGGAAATCAGCTCTTGGTAGTGACTGGTGCTTAATTTGTAGCAGTGACTTGGATGAACAACTGCACCTTTGGGGGTCTTTCTATCCACGTTATTATTATTATTATTATTATTATTATTATTATTATTATTATTATTATTATTATTATTATTATTATTATTATTATTATCTATATATTATTTTTTTTAATCCAAAACAAATTTTTTCAGTTTTATTTCAACTAAGAGTAGGATAGTCATAGGATGAACATCGACCCCCTCTCCCCACATTTTCATGGACTTGTGTCTACTTTATTAAATTGTCATTTTCCTTTATATGAAATAAGTAATTCAAAGTGTAGTATCTGTTTTGATACTACACTTCGTCTGTTCTATCATATCAGTGAAAAAGAAATCCTTCTAGAGCAAGGCATTTTTGGCACAATCCGGAGTGCCTCTTTTGGGGAAGCTGAATTATTCTCACATTAATAAATTTACCTTCTGAATAACTCTGCCTTTGTGATGAGGCAAATAAATACCTTAAATTGTAGAATGAACGTTTGCCAGTGGTTAACAAATCTTAGATATTAGTTGCAAAATAGTATAGAGCAACCACTTATTCGAATAATTGCGTAATAGAAAGTTTCAAAAGTTTGAATAACCAATGATACGCCATGTCTGGTTTAAGTAACCGTGTTGAATAGTTTATTCTAGATCTAAGGAATGCCAAACATACAATGTGATTAGTTTTAGGTTTAAAACGTAGTATCTGTTTTCATACTATACTTCATCTGTTGTCATCAGATATTAAAGGGAAAACCTTTCTACACTGAGGCATTTTTTTGTTCCAATCCAGGGTGTTGTTTTTTGTGAAGCTGTATTTCCCCGTACCTGACGTTGCCTCTAACTATGTCCTCGTGGAGAGACAAATAAATAGGGTTTTTAACGAGTAAACTTTAGCTCGGTTGAAACCAATTTGCCAAACCAAAGCGCCCCACAAATTCAATTGAATATTTTGGGGTGGGTATGTTCAACAATGTTGACTATTCCCGTCCATGTGTGTGCATATTATACTATTTTAGAATATTTAAAATAAAACCAGTTTGTATTTTAATTAAAATAGTACACTCTTATTTTTTTGTAGTGTAAACCTTGGACATACCATTTCTCACCAGATAACCGAAGTTAAGCAAAGATGAACCTGGCCAGTACCAGATATGTTACCATTTGGAAAAGTTAGACGCTGGTTGATATCTCGAGGGTGCATTCATTCACTGGGAGAGATGCACCCCCAGTGTTCGTTAAGACATGCTTCTGATGTAAAAACCTATGGTCTACTGTATGCTCTCCTTTGTGGCAGTCATCCGCACCGGAAAAGGTTAGCAGTAATGCCAAAAATTGCAGTTGGTTCTATACAAAGCCTTCACCACTATAAACAAATCATTTGTGTGGATTTCCGAACAACTTAGTTGTTGTGGCAGAACCTCATACGTCGAAATCGACGGGAGAATCCAAGAAAACTTTTTTACCAATTAAAAAAATGTAAAACTAAGTATTGATACAAAAATCCAGCTTATCATCGGTTAATGAAAGAGAAATCCTTCTCGAGAGAGGCAAATTTAAATCTTGTTCCAATTCAGATTGTCTCATTTTGAGAAGATTGATTTCACCTACCTTAAGAACCGAACTTGTGTCTACTTGAGCCATCATGGGAAGGAAGGGGCATATGAATTGGTACTAACGTCTGAATGACAGATACGCAAAGACTATGATGTCGTAAATATGGCAATCATTTTAGAATGCAGAATATGGTTTAGTCTCATTGAATCCAATTAAACTTCAAACGAACATAAAAACCATGGAGGATAATTCTTTTTATTATTTTTTATCTACTCTAAACAGGACATATTGCCACTTGGACGTAAAGTGCTACTATGTTGAGACCAATAGTGAAATTATTGGTCTGCACAAAAATTATGTTGGGAGTTGAGGGATAATATGTCTGTTCGTATTACATTTACATTTCTGTATGTTGGTACAGTCACGGACGAAGAAACGGAAGAAGGAATTCCACAGCATAACAGTTTGAAGGAAGAAACTTTTAGAGTAGAAAAATTCCTGGAATTTAGGGACCTCTAGGGTGTAGGAGTGAGATTTTGTCCTCTGTTGAGTTAGTCAGAAGTATTCATGTCAAAAGGGCACAAGTAAAGCATGTCCCCCTAAATTGCTTGTAAAACAGGCACATGGATACAATATTGCGGCGGTTAGATAGGAGTTTGACTGTAGTTGATATTGCGGGAGCTGTGCATGAAGACTTGGAGGGGGGACTTGTAAGAGGGGAAGACTAGTGGCAGATACACAAGCCCAGATATAGCAACAATACTCCACACATAGGCGAATGGTGACTTCCAAAAGAACGCGTAACTTTATCATTCATCCTAATTAACACCCTGGTTTGTTGTATAGAGAAATGGGAACTGGTTGAATTAACTGTTTTATCAATGGATTTCTAAACCTGCGCTAAAACTATAATGCGAATATGATTTGACGAACTCGTAATACTTGTGCATTTATACTGTAAACTGTTGAAAAAGTATTTTCTTAGCCATGGACATGCGTATATCTACCGGAACAACAATGGCATAACTTCCGGTCATGTGCAGATCTCGCCTTTAATATTTTGGATTAGCTTGATCTCCTTCAATCCAACACCGTCCACACTAAAATATTTTTTCACAATTCAACTACTACAACAGCTATTTACTGTTAGCATATCATAAGCGACTCCTTTGAAGTAAAACTAAATTATTTTTGGAGACAAATGTATAAATGGGTATCAGGTGTGTATTGGGTGTGTAAGCGTGGCGGCTTGGCTAGTTTTTTGTGATTTTTTAAAGGTGCGTTATTCTTTTTGAATGCAACGTTCATCATATTCAATGAAAACGTGTTTTATTGTTTAAGAACAAAACCGTTTGAATGACAACAAAAATGGAGATATAGTAGAAAAGGGAAAAGAAAAAGAAAGAGAGGGAGATAAGCATTCAATATTTTGAAGAAGAAAAAAATGAATAAAAAAACAAAAAGAAAGGCAAAAGAAAAAACGTGACCAATAAAAGAAGGAAATCGAATGTGAAGAAAAGAAGAAAAAAAACGAAAAATAAAATCTAACAATACAAACATGCAAAAAACTTTATAATGTAAACATAAGGAAACAATTAAACAAAGTAGCAGCATTGTCCTTTGGACCAAGATCACGGTGTAGTATCTGTTCTGATGCTGCGCTTCACCCTTACTGTACTCGGTCAGTGAGGAAGACATCCTTCATGACTGAGATAATTTTAATTTTTGTTCCTATCCAGCGTGTTCCGTTTTAGGAAGTTGGATTTTTCTCACAAAGCCCGCCCTTGTGTCTGCTCTCGTGAGGAGACAAGTAAATAGAAACTATTAAACAAAGGGAGTTATAGATGCATAGAAGCGTACAGCAAGAAAAGGAAACGATGACAAAAAAGATACAAAGTAATTGTAAAACCAAGAAAAAATAAAACAAAAAAGCAAAACTAAATAAAATAACAATGGAAAAATAATCGATGATATATCTCTTCATTTTTCAAATAAGTTTTTACAATAATTTTTATAACGACACAGTGTTTCATGTTCATGCAATTATCAGTATAACTAGTGATAATTATTGCCGCCGGAGAGATTACAAAGACACCCTTGGCGTTGTAGGCTTGCGTCTTACCTCAATGCCACCGGCAATTAACACAAGAATTGTAGCAAATTAATTGCCTATTAATACCATGTCCTGCGGCATTCACAGTAACCGGTCGGAGAATATTCAATAACAATAGTATATATATATATATATATATATATATATATATATATATATATATATATATATATATATGATTGACTCCCCCGTCGATTTCGACGTATGAGCTTCCGCTACAACAACTAAGTTGTTCGGAAATCCACACAGATAATTTGTTTTTTTATAGTAGTGAAGGCTTTGTGTAGAACCAGCCATCTTTTTTGCTATCACTGCTAATCTTTGTCGGTGCAGATGACTGCCACACGAAAAAGCACACAATGCAAATATTTTCATCAGTTACCTAGATGCATGTCTTAACTAAGACTGCGGAGTAAATTAATTCGCCTCCACATAAAAACCTGGAAATTTCTACGACTTGGCGCGGTACATACCGCGCCTAGCCTCCCCAAATGGTCACCCATCTAGTACTGTCCCAGCTCATCGTTTACTAAACTTCTGGTGATCTAGCGAGAATGCCTCAACTTGATTGCGCCCGTATATATACACACACACACACACACACACACACACACACATATATATATATATATATATATATATATATATATATATATATATATATATATATACATATATATGCATATATATATATATATGATGATTGCAACGTCTTGTCAGACGAGTGTCACACCCTCAAACACTTAAAGTCCATGAGCCCAAAAATGACTTCCATTGCCACAGGACCATTTTAATAGACAAATGCCTGAGGGAGTATCTATATACAGATGATGTTACAGAGTCTTAATTTTGTACGACAGCGAAGTCTCTCTCTCTCTCTCTCTCTCGGTTCAAAATGTTGAGATCCAGCAACATAGAGCAAGATAGGCAGCAACAAGTTAAACTGCAGACCAGCTTAATGCGGGTACTTGTCTCCCGCTTTATGGTTTTTTAAATTAGAGATTTGCTTCTCCTAGAAAAGCTGCCTTCACCACGGCTTACGAGAACCCTCTCCGCTCCAACGCACACATACATACACACAAACACACATGATGCTAGTTGGCCGTTGACCCCTTAAAAGGATTCATTCACCCTTTGGAATGTCTTGTTTTTAATCCTTCAAGGAAACTAGCCACCCTCCTCACCGAACAAGTCTGGCGGGAGAACCAGTTTAGTCGCCGGTGAACCGACCATGAGGTAGGTAGTACGGGGTTACATGGTACCAGTATATATATATATATATATATATATATATATATATATATATATATATATATGCATATATATATATATATATATATATCATTCAAACTCTACCGTGTTTGATATATGGTTAAGTGTTAGTTTTACTCATTTAGAACTGTTTTAAAGCTTTACAGCTCACTCACTTTGCGACTAAATTTCAAATAATTTTCACAGTTCATAGGTCACCTTTTCAGCTATATTTTGAAATAAAAATGTTACATTTTTGTTTATTCGTTCATAAATTATAATAAAATTACTGATGTTCAAAAGTCTCCAGAATAAGTAAGAAACGTGAGAGACGTTTCTTTTTCTGGTTGACTGTTGGTTACCATAGCAACTTTTTCTCCGTCGACACCTCATGAATCATTGCGGGAATGTCGCTCGCATGCCATCTTATTTAGGTTATATAGAGAAAGTTGACAAAAGTGATGTTCTTTGCCGTGCTAGGGCTGATAATCTTTCGTTTACGATGTCTCCCGTTAATTCTGTTTCTCTTTTTTGTCTTTTCTTTCTGTTTATTTACTTAATTACGTCTTTTATTGATTTTTTTATTTAGTCAATTTAAGATATTTTGTAATAATTTTTTATCGATTGTTAATAATGCGTATGATATTGAACACAAAAAAGTAAATATTATTTCAAAGCAAAACCTGGAAAAATCATGGATTACATAGAAAAATTAATAACTTAGCATTAAGAATTTGAAAAAATTCAATTCAACATTATATACAAATTCTTAATGCTGCAATATTTTACGTTATAAATTTATTATATTGTTTACTAGAATATCTTGTTTTTTTCTTTTCCAGTTTTAACAACTAGTTTTTTTGTTGTTTTTTTTTTACTTTTCGATGTTTAATCTTAACCATATAACTTTTCATGTTCGCATTTTTGCCACCCAAATTGCAGTGAAGATCAATGGTCAATATCAGCGAGAAATCAACGGCAAATGGGTGTTGCAATAACGCAAATTTATTTGCAAAGGTAATCGAAAGAGGTGAAGAGTACTGGAATCTGGGGAGATTATTGTCATTCAGACTCCGGGGAACACCATTGGTTTTTATCAGTGAACAATATCTGATGATGACCTATGTTTTAATTCCTATTGAGTGAAATAATAATAATAATAATAATAATAATAATAATAATAATAATAATAATAATAATAATAATAATAATGTATGAAATCAATGATAAACGATAGTTATTTGCAAAGGTTATTGAAAGATATGAGGGATACTGGAAATCAGCGGAGACTAATTTTCACCTAGACCTCAGATAATACTACCGCTTATTATCCGCGATTAATCTCTGATATTTGGCTGTGTAAGAAATATCTGTGAGTAAAATTATTAATAATAATAATAATAATAATAATAATAATAATAATAATAATAATAATAGTAGTAGTAGTAGTAGTAGTAGTAGTAGTAGTAGTAGTTTCATGTGTTCTTGATATGATCGGATACAAGTAAAATTAAAAAAGACCAAACGAGTATAGAAAGAAAAAATAGAAAGAAAAAATAGAAAGAAAAAAATGAAGGATGGAATGACAGATTGAATAAAATTACGAAAAGCGTATGAAATTTAAAAAAAAATGGAAGATAAAAAAATAAGAAAATGAAGTAAACGAAGGAATGAAATACAAAAGAAATAAAATAAGACAATAAAGTACTTATTGTTGGAGTCTTTCAGGTAAATAGGCGTTTTGTTTTTTATTTACAAAAAAAGTCAACACATATCAAGGCCCGGAGGCCACTCGAGGATATCCTCGAGTAGCCTCCGTGTGAATTGTCGTCATTGGGACAGTAGCATAGTAATCGTTTGTAGTGCAAAGTTGGTATAATTGGATTATTTACGAGGATGATTCAATAAGAACTTGTTTACGTTGGATTTGAAGACCACAATGTTGTAGTCAGTTGGAAAGCAAACCAGCGGAACAGAGTTCTAGGAAAGAAGCTGTGTTCATGGAATCTACGTTTAGGTAGCTGTGTTCATGAATCATGTTCAGAAGCTGTGTTCATGGAATCTACGTTTAGGTACAGATAGAGAATGGAGGATTTTATTTATAGTGTTTTTGGCTAGACGAGTGTTTTCTGTGAAAGGTTGGAGCCCAATCGAACACTTGCCATGAAAAAAGGCATACAGCAAAGACAAACTCGTAATCTCTCTTCTGTGGGAAAAAAGTTGCAGAGAAGAGAAAACGGTATCATTTACTAGATTACGAAGTCTGTTTTCAACTATCAAGGTAGGATAGTGTACTACTTGCAGCTCCTACCCAGATTTGGCAACAGTACTACATCCTAGGATGTACTTACAGGTAGAGAATTGCATCGACAGTGAGATATCTACTAGAACAGTAGAATGATCCAACCATTTTTGTAGTGACCTCGGCAACGGATTTGATGTATGTGCTCCATTTCAGCTCAGAAGTGAAAGTCAGGCCAAGAAGCTTGTCTAAACATGCATTGTCCTCAAGGCGAGAGCCGTTCATTTCAATAGAGGTCAGACTTTAGATGCATTAATATTAACAAGCCACCCTTTTCCCCATTGCATCACACGCCTAAGACCAGAGTAAAGATAATCAGCCTTTTTGTGAAGTGTTGCCGTAGATGGTAGTGTCGCCTGCATAAATGTCTACGAATGATCTAAGAATGTGATTGATGAAGATAAAGAAGAGAGTTGGGCCCAGGATGGAACTCTGGTGGACGCCATCATTAATACTGTGAGCTTCTAATTTCTGCCCATCAACCGTTACTCTTATAAACCTATCCAATAGGAATGATCTAATAATTGAGAGAACATTTTCAGCTATTTCGTAGCTGGACGTACGTAATTCCTAGTGAAAGTTACTTCGTCGTATGTAGTGCCCTTCATTTTGAAAGATTGCTAAAGAGGATAAAAAGTTTGAATATTAAGTATTCAATTTTAAAAATAGCTGCATATGTGTTGCGAATTGTCAAATATACTGTAGCTGCAATATGTTAAATTTCCTGTTGCTGCAATAAGGTCACAATGACATTCCAAACTTTAGAAGGAACACCTCTTCATCCAACACCGTAACAAAAGTTACATTTCCACCATCAACGATTTCTCTCAGGAATTCCTTCATAAAAGGGAACGGTTATTCGTATGTTTCATTTAAGTTCCCAGACAGAATACCGGTTTTAGAGAACTGAACTCTACATTAAAATGTGTTTGCCTACCGTTGCTCTCGTGGGGATATAAGTAGAAGGCGACAGAAAGAGAAAAATGCATAAAAATAATTTAAAAAAAGGAAAATCTAGAGACAAAAGTAAAAAAAATGCTTAATGTTGGCTTTCACTTCAAAAAAGCTTACAAAGAGGGAAACATTTTTAGTATCGCCTGTAATGAGGATTGAACCATTAACCATCAGAAGAATGTCATTTGGGATTGATTTTACTCAATGCCTTCTGTTATTTGCTCAACGTTTTCGCCCGGTAATGGCTAACAGAATTAGAACACTCTAATATCCGTAGATTAAATGAAGGGACTAGTTCAAAATCCCATATAGATTCCCGAGTCCGATAAAAAAAAAACTTGAAGGAAATCGGAAGTTACATCTGCCGATTGGTTGCGAAAATAAGTGAGAATAGAATTTCGAATAATTCAAATAATACAAGCAAAAAGAATGTTATGAGGAAGAACATTTCATTATAAATTTAGACTCGCCTGACGAACAAAGGCGTAGAAATACTGTCTACAGCATAAGAGTAGCAATAGTAACTTTCTTGACAACTGTTAGTCGTTTGACAACTTAACTAAGAATTATGCATTCTTTTTCCCTATTTCTTATTTCTCGTTGTTTTCCTGCACGAAAGATAATAAACGTTATTGTTTACTATGGCGGATGTTAATGTTATTTCTGACAAAGAGTGAGGGGGAGGAAACAGAAGGTAGGGGCGAGATGAATGAAAAGAAGGTGAAAATAAGGATGAAAAATATATAAAGTGTAAAGAAATAAAAGAAAATATTATGTAAAAAAGGGAAAAGAAGATAAAAATGATGAATGTATTAATCAAAGCAATGACAGTCAAGTGGACTCGGGAAGATTTCTACTTGATTATTGGTGGATGTGAGGAAAGGACTATAGAAGCGTATTAGCCATTTTCGTCCGTCTAAATAAAGGATCTAAGATAGCACGGGTGGGGCAAAGGGGGTGTGCCTAAACGAATTGAGTCTCTCATCGTAGCAAACTGTCAACAAGAGAGTACTTAAAAGTGTTAACACTTGCCTCTTGGTCCGGTCACGCTTTTATCTTTCCGTCTATTCAGGTGAGATCCGCCCGGGTAGGAGAGGGAAGCTATTCTCTTTCTTCTTTGGTTCATCAATTTACATAAGCGCAAAATCATGTCCATTGTCTGCGAGCGGCTTCCGTCTTTGTCCTTATTCGGCGCGCACTCCACAGCCTTATTTACATTCAACGATATTGGTTCCCTTCTCACCCGCAAACTCGAGAAGGAAATGCCAGGTAAGAGCCGGATATAATCAACTGATGCCAAAAAATCTAATAATAATCGATAATATAGTGTATCCCATGAAAACTATAAAGATTGCATTCCATTTTTTCTGCTTTAATCTATATAATAAAGTAAAGCTAGTTTATTTTTCAATTTTTCTCAAATTTGGTATAGCTTTATAATAGTTCGGTTCAGTTAGTTTAATGATAAAATGATAACTTACTCATATGATTTAATATTTTTCGTCTCACAAAATTTCTCCCTGAATAGCTAATGTCTATGATCTTCAAAGATGTGTATAATTCTAATCAATTTCACCGACTACTTACTATATCCAGTCTGTTTTTTTTTTAATTTTAATAGGAGACAAATCCCGATATCAACCAGTAAAATTATTGTCCAATACTATTTACAGGTTGCTTACACAAACTTCTGTAAATGGCGCATAAATTCTTATCGCTTTATTAGTAGTTTTCAAATTTTCATTTTTTGTAAAAAGGATTTCATTAGTAAAAATAACACATTTTTACGCAAGTTATTGTTTACTTTAATGTTCTTCCTTATGATAACAAATTGAATTTTTATCGTTTCGCACACGACATGATAAATTATTCAGATTTATATATATATATATATATATATATATATATATATATATATATATATATATATATAAGGGCCCCCTCAAACTTTGATAGACTATGGTTACCCACGAAGGGGTGGCTGCGCGTGAAAGTCTTATTGGCAGGAGGTGCGCAATCTCCAGCCACACCTCGCCTTGGTCGACATTGTTAAATACCAGCGGCAAGTGAAGTGTACAAGACAATTGGAAACAAATGCCGAGATAAGCGGAGAGAACATACAGCGACTAGAATTCCCCAAAAAACACCCATCTGGTACTAACCAGGCTCGCCGTTGCTTAACTTCGGTGATCTGACGAGAACCGGTGTGCCAACACGATTATACCGCATATATATATATATATATATATATATATATATATATATATATATATATATATATATATATATATTACCGCTACATCTGCTATGTATATCTTTATAAGCAGATAAAACGGTAATAAAAATATATATATTTACTCTGCAATTGCATTGAGCACTTTCTTCAGGTTTTTACTAATTACCATTTTTGCTCTCTCTCTCTCTCTCTCTCTCTCTATATATATATATATATATATATATATATATATATATATATATATATATATATATATATATATACGAGAACCGGTATATATGAGAGAATATATAATTATTTCAACAACCAGACAACGTCGCAGCTCCCAGGAGCCAACAAAGCCAACAAACCAGAAGTCTAAGACGAGTTTCGCCCTCATTTCATTAGTTAGACACATTCGAACTTGGGTTTCAAATTTGCGACGTAGTCTGACTGTGGAAATAATTATATATATATATATATATATATATATATATATATATATATAGAGAGAGAGAGAGAGAGAGAGAGAGAGAGAGAGATATATATATATATATATATATATATATATATATATATATATATATATATATATATATATAATTATTTCCACAGTCAGACCACGTCACAAATTTGAAACCCAAGTTCGAATGTGTCTAACTAATGAAATGAGGGCGAAACTCGTCTTAGACACTCAGAAAGTATGAAAGAAGTTTTTACTATTTGAATAAACAAAAATAAATTTCTTCGTAATTACGTCACGTTTCTTTTTGTAACTAAATAAAATTACTTCCTAAAGTATTAATGATTCTTCCAATCAGTAAAGAATCGTTTTTTTTTTAATTTAGTAGGGTTTTTGTTTGTTTTATAATAATTCAGTTTAATCAGTAATTAAATTTGTAAAAAAATATTTTAATTATCAAATTTATATTATAAAGTCGTATTTTTTAAATATTTATTTTGTACAATTTTTAAGGTAGAACTAAAATCAAACAAATAAATGTGAAATGGAAAATTTTTCTTTTCTTTTCTTTATTACATTTTTACCCCAAACTAGGCACATTGCCACTTTGATATGGGGGCTATTATCGGGGACATAAGTTGCAGGGATACTATGTAGGGAGTTGATCAGCGAGATGTCTGTTCACATTACACTTGAACTTCTGCATGTCAGTACAGTTGAGAAAACAGGAACCCGGGAGGGAGTTCCAGAGTCTAGTAGTTCTGGAGAAGAAACTATTAGAGTAGAAGTCCTTCTTACATACAGGGATCTCTACTGTGTAGGGGTGGAATTTTGCTGATTGGCAGGTTTGTCGGGGGTATTTACGTCGAAGAGGTACAAGGGTTTGTAGTTTGTCAGAACATCCACCATAAAAATACTTGTAGAACAGGTAGAGGAATGCAACATTTCGTCGATGGGACAGAGGTTGATCCTTGGATGACAGTTCGGGACCTATCAGGTTGGCGACACTGTTTTAAATCCCTTCAAGAGCAAGAGACTAGTAGCAGATCCACCAGCCCAAAGGTGATAACATGGTGAATGGTGGTCTTGTAGAGTCACAAGATACTTTCAGGCGTAAGTAACTTTCTAGTACGGGGGAGAGTTAACCTACCTCGCAGCGGCCCTGGCAATGCTCTGAATGTATATATTCCAGCTCATGTTCCCTGTGAACGTTAAGCCGAGGAGTTTGAAAGCAGTACTTTCAGGTAATGTACCTTACGCCATGGCTATTAGTGGTTGAGAAGGTTTCTTGTAATCATTGAAGGAAACAAGCTTAGTCTTGGCAGTATTGAATGTGACCATCTATTTTACCCCATTCTACAGATTGGAGGTCTTCCTCTAGTGTTTCTGACATTTCTTTTAAAGTGTATTCATTTGCTTTCCCCTCGTGCCTATTAGAGAGCGTGGTGTAATCAGCAAATATACCTATCTCAGGGAAAATTTTATCAGAGAGGTCATTTATGAATATTAGGAATAATAAACGTCTAAGGATATCCCTGAGGTACACCCGTATTTATATCATATTGTTTAGATGTACGACCGTCGAGGACAACCTGCATTCTTCTCTTAGTTAAGAAGGATTTAATTATGTTAAGTATTCGTCCAGTGATACCGTATAATCCGATTTTCCTGAGAAATTCATCGTGCCATACTCTGTCAAAAGCCTTAAATCAACGCTTCTATAAAGGAACTCACGCCTGGGACGTATATATGTATATATATATATATATATATATATATATATATATAGTAATTTATAAAATATATATGGCGATTAAGCTACACTGAATATTCCGCCTTTCATCCACTCTAGGACTCTTCAGGCTTATGCGCGAATTCTGTGGTTGTTTGTCCTTTTTTTTTTTCATATATGCGTATCTTCTATTGAGATTTCAGTTAGCCAATCAGCTTTCTAGTATCCACCGCGCCCTTCCTATCAGCCAATGAGCATGCATATACATCGTGTATGGGGGGTGTATTAAGGAAGCATGTTTTCATTCAGACAGATATTGTTAAATAGCACGGAATAGTTTTGCTTAATCATTTTTTTTTTAATTTTTCTATTTTTCGAATGTTCATTCTTATGTCTCAGTCGAATTTGTGTAAGAAGGTTTCGTAGTCATTTTCGTCCATCTGTTTTTTTTTTGCAAGTACTTTCAATTGATTTTGTTCAGTCGTCTTCAAGCAACCAAATTACAATGCAACAAAATAAAAAAAAAACAAGAATTACTTGTTTAAAATGTATATTTCATTGTTATACTCCTTCGTCAGTATTTACTTTTTTCCTTTTTTTTTTCTTCGCCATGGTGTTAAATTGAAGAAAATGTGTCCACGTGATGTTACCTGGAGTGATGATTTTGAAATAGTGGAAGAATGCGATGTAAATACCAGGGTTGTTTTTTCCGTGTTATATAATGAAATACGTATAAAATACGTTTGCGCTGTAATTTGGCTTCAAACGTATTTTATACGTATTTCATTTGAAAATTCAAATTCAGTCAACGCTTCCAACACGGGAAACACCTACACTGATATATATATATATATATATATATATATATATATATATATATATATATATATATATATATATATATAGCCGTTGACTTACAATCATTATTGATGCCACTTTGATTTCAGTTGAACATTTGTAACATGTGTGATATCCGTTAAGAAGCACATTAGATTTTGCTATCTAATTTCCATACATTTTCATGGTGTGTATGAACAGACTATGTAAATTAACAGCAGGAAAAGGTAACTTAAAATAAGGATTGTTATAGTATGTATTTTGTGTCATTAAAATCCATCATTTGAGGCAAACGTTACTTAACTCAACTTTTGTAAAATAATAGATATAATAGATAGCGATTTCCCAAATAACATATATAAGCAATATAAGGGGAAGAGAGATGTGTTATCGACTAAGCACTTCGAGTTCCCTGTCCTTTCGGACTGCCTGTACACACGTGCATACACAGGTGTCGCTGCTTACATCTGAACACCTTGTGTCAATATCCTCCATTCAAGCTAGTCTTGAAACGCAGAGTAAATTGAGACTTTAAATGGGCGACAAAAATAATCGAATGGCCAATATTTGGAAAATAAACAAGAATATTTATGAAAGCTTTTCGTTAAAAAAAACTTTCACAATTGCTTTATTCATAAAAAGAATGACCGACATTTAAAGAAGAGTCGCCTGCAGTCAGTAAAGCCTTGTTTAATCCCTGGCCACTGACAAACCCCCTTTCTAATTTGCGATGTGTTTTGTCTGTTAACATCGATAATAATTGACGATTTACATATGATTATACCAAGACATTGTTAAATGAAGACAATGACTCTAACAATCCACTAACCACCCTCTCTCTCTCTCTCTCTCTCGCTCTCTCTCTCTCTCTCTGAATCATTACAGCATCCAAAATCTCTCTCGCTCTCTCTCTCTCTCTCTCTCTCTCTATATATATATATATATATATATATATATATACATATATATATATTTATTATTTCATGTATATAAAATTACTAACAGGGTCACCCGACGTCGCCTGGGGTTGAGTAACGCTCAACGAATGTTCCATACCATACTTTTATTGCTATCAAAACTGGTGAAATCGTCAATTTTTCAATCAAATCGATTGATTACCTGCTCTGATTTGGAACCCATCACAGTGATTTAGTTCACAATATATTGTAGTCTATATTGCACTGTAGAGACCTACTGTTGATTTTATAAAATTATTTTTTGTATATAATGGCTTGCATTAAAGTTTAAAACGCAAAAATCAATATCATGCTTCAGTTGTTCTCTAAACAAAAGCATTTATTTAGAACACGCTCCTGTCATATCAAAGACCCTACTGTTGATTTTATATAGTTGGCCTTACTGACTGTGCGACGATAATGGCTTGAATTTAAGTTTAAATTAAAAAAAATCAATTATCATTCTCTCCTTCCGTCTCTTTATCCCCCTATATACGCATAACAATAGATCTATCTATCTATCTATCTATATATATATCTATTCATCAATCTATCTATAATTCTATATATGTGCGTGTGTGTGTGTGTGTGTGTGTGTGTTTTGTGTATATGCACGATTAAAACTAAATACAGGTAAAATAAAAACGATTATACATGAACTAGCACGTAGACCCGACGTTGCCGGGATTGAATGAGGAGCAACGAATGTTCCACACTTCCAATAATTTTATTGGCATCGAAATCAACGAAATCGCCCATTTTTTTCGATCAAATCGATTTATTACCTACTCTAGTTGAAAACTTATAGCTGTTTACCGTGAGGAAACTTCACATGCCCCCCCCCAGCAATTAGCCCACAATTTATTGTGGTCTACGTTGTATTGAAGAGAACCAACAGTTGATTTTATTAAATTATTTTTTATCAATGTTTAAAAATCAAAAGTCAAGTATCATGCTTTAATTGTGCTTTAAAAAGAAACATTCATTTCGAATGCGCCCCTGTCTTATCAAAGAACGAACTGTTGATTTTGTGAAATTATTTTTACATAATCACTTGAATTTAAGTTAAAAGTACAAAAGTCAAATAGCATGGTTAATTGTGATCTAAAGTAACATTCATTCCGAACGAACCCATGTCTTATCAAATAACCTCCTGCTGACTTTATACGTCGGGTGTGTATGCCTGTGCAATGATAAAATGTCTCGAATGCATTTGTGATGTTAGGCTGTATAAAAGTGTTCATTTTGGTCAAAATTGAATTGCTTAATAAGATTTTATTTTTTAGATTTTTTAGTACAAATTGAAGGTATTCTGATAGAAAACCTGTCTAAGAATACTTCCAGATACATGAAGTACATTTGTGTAAAATTTCATAAATATCGACCTAACCGTTTTTTAGTTCATAGGGAACGAACTCTCTCACACGCATATAGACACACTGACAGACAAATTTCCTTTTATATACTAGCAGAATAGAATATACACGCAAACACACACAAACTAACACACACACACAAGAATATATAATATAGATAGATATATAGATAGATAGATAGATAAATAGATAATTAATGACAGTTCAAAGTGAAATACATTTTATTTTAGCATAAAATCAATACGGAAGAAGAAAAACACTGTAGACCATGGTAATTCGAAGCTTAATGTTTTGTCTCAGAAGAGAAGAAAAGAGTAAATATATACATATAAGTGGTTTAAGGGGAGAATGTTACTGCAGGATGCCGGATTTGTGGAAAACTTTCTGATTCAGGTGCGCACATTGCAGTAAGCTGTAGTGAATTAGCTCAGAAAGAGAAGGCATGACTGCATGGGGCTTAGGATTTACTAGGAGGTTTGTAGGAAGTTTGTGGTCTAGTGTCCTGGGAATTGGTTTGAGGAGGTACCTGATGAAGTGAGAACAAGTGGGGATGACAATGAAGGTGGGACAAAAGTGCCGCGACAACCAAGCAATTAGAACATAATTGTCCGGATTTGATAGTCATCGACAAGGTGGCAAATCGTATACTTTTCAGTACCCTGAGATATGAACTTGATAGAGAAAGGGAACAAGAAGTGCGGAAATTATGCTCCGTTTGCCTTGGAGGTAAGACGTATGCAGCGGGTTAAAAATCAAGTAATCTCGGTGGTAGTTGGTATGCTAGGTATAATATCCAGTCATCTGGAAGGACATATTGAAATAAATTACGAATCTCCGATGTGTTGGGCGGCCTTAAGACCTCTTATATAGTAGTTATCACCAATATATTTAGGAATACCCTTGATCTTTAAAGCTCTTGGCTTGGAGCTGGGATTGAGGTTGAGCCCTCTGTGAATGAAATCCATCTTTCTTCAGGAAAACATTATTAATCGAAATCAGGATGATGATGATGATGATGATGATGATGATGATGATGATGATGATGGAGACATTATCTCGAGGAGGATTTCCCACCAAGGTCAAAGATTCTCTCCCGACCTTTTTCCTACATCACCACCACTATTCCCATTACCACCAACAACAACAACAGAAATAAAATCTACAATGATAATAGCAACACTAATATCGGTAACAATAATATTAACAGCAAAAACAACAATAGCAATGACAGCAAAAAACAACACCTACCATTACAGCTACAGTAATAATAAAAAATAATAAAAACATACCACCATTACAACCACCACCACCACCACTACTACTACTACTAGTAATAATATTAGTGGTAATAGTAATAACCACTAAAGTAAATTTTCTTTTGTTTTGTTTAAATAATAATAACAATAATAATAATGATAATGATAATAATAATAACAAAAATAAAAATAATAATAATAAGTAGAAGAACAACAATAATAATAATAATAATAATAATAATAATAATAATAATTATAATAATTTCAGTTAGAAAAGCTTACTTTGTTCGTTTTTTTAAAACTCCTCTGTCGATGTTGCTTTTGGTCAGAAAAATGTACACAAAAACAGAAACATAAAACATCCAAATATGTGAAAGACAATTCCTCGCTTAACCGTGAATTCGATTTTTAAATACTAATTTCAGTTAGAAAAGTTTCTTTTTTTTTCCTCTGCTATTTTTTTTAACTCCGCCACTGATTTTGCTGACGACCGGAAAAAAGTACACAAAGACAGAAACATAAAACATCCGAACATGTGTAAGACAATTCCTTGTTTAACCATAAATTTCAAGTTTAAATCAAAATTTTGGCTAGAAACGCTTTCTTGTTTCGTTTGTTATTTTTTAAACTCCGTCGCTTTTGTCGCTTTTGACCGGAAAAAAATGTACACAAAGAAAGAAGCATAAAACATTCGAACATGTGTAAGACAATTCCTTGTGTAACCTTAAATTCACTAACCACATTTATGGGAGAATGTCAAATAAAAATATTGAAAATAACGACTAAATGAAGCTAGAACATCTTGTGATGGTCTCACGTCAGATAGGTGTCCCACTGGTCAACAGGGTGGGTCCTGTCGTCATCATACAACTGTTCGAAATTCTGAGGATGTGGCTGGATATAGGGGGAGTGAGAATTGCCAGAGAGGGTCCCAAGACACGAAGGGAGTTGGAACAGGAAATGTAAAAAAAACATGGACGGATGAGGAAAGAAGAGTCCTGTGGGAATTCTTTGTAAGAAGTGGAAGTACCAAATCTGATGGATATATCCGAAAAGTGAAGGAAGAATGGGAATCGAGAGGAGGGGGACCTAGAAGTGTCGCGAGTTTGGTATCGCACTTAAAGCAAATTAAAAATAACAACCTACTTTCAGTGATTGCAAGAGAAGAGATTGAATGGATGGTTAGGAATGAAATGAATAACGAAAGTAAAATTGATGAAACTAGTTCTGATGAAAGAACTGAGAGTGGAAGTGCAGAAGGGAAATTAAAACGATGCTGGGAGGCGGACAGCTGAGGAGGTATGCAATCTTATGGTTAGGGGAAGTAATGAGAAAGAGTTTGAAGGGTCTAAGGCAGATGAGATCATTGACTCTGAGACAATGGAGCCAGTGAAAGGAGCAGATGTATGGAGAAGTGGTGATGAAGTTCGAACTTTGACTTCTGTAGAAAAAGAAGTACTTCAGAAGTTAAGAGAGGTTCTTCTTAGAGACGATATCATAGAGATTCCAGGTATGAAGAGTAGTGATAGGCGGAAGGTGAAAAACGAGAAATAATTCAAGGAGTAATTCACAACATCATAAGAAAGAACATATCGATTACGGAACTTAACAGGATTCTATATGCAGCGTCATACGTTATTGCGAATCGTCTTGGCTTATTACAGAAGAAAAAGGGAAAAATGAAGGATAGAAGGCCACACTGGCAGAGGCGGCTTGAAGAAAGTATTAAACGGTGGCGGAAAGACATTGGTAGAATCGAAGAAATAAGAGTTAAACTAGGACAGAAAGCTAAGGACGAGCTTGAAAGGAGGTATAGATTGCTGGAAAAGGGAACGATGAACGTTCTAACAATGTTGAAAGATAAGGTCCACACTGGTGATATGAAAATTAGGAACTTTGTTGGAAAAAGTGTTGCATTTCGGCAGAACAACCTTTTCCGGAACAATCAGTCTCAGCTGTATAAAGAATTAAATGGTAGTAAACAGGCGGGAAATAACAACACTCCAAATGCAAAAGATGCAAGGAAGTTCTGGGATGGGATTTGGTCTGTCAAAGGGCGATATAATGAGAAGGCTAGCTGGTTGGGAGAGGTCAGAGAAAGGCTATCAGAAATGCAGCAGATGAAGAACGTTGAGATAACCATCGATGACGTTAAAACTGGCATACGAAGGATGACAAACTGGAAGGCACCTGGTCCAGATGGAGTGATGCGCTTCTGGTTTAAACAGTTTCCATGCCTTTATCCACCTATAGCTGCTGCTCTGCAAAGGGTTGTAGAGTCGGGAGATGTCCCTGATTGGCTTGTGAAGGGAAGAACAACACTGATTAGGAAAGATCCTGCAAAAGAAACAGATGCCAATAATTATAGACCAATTACATGTCTGCCATTGATGTGGAAACTGTTGACTGGAATATTTGCGGAGAAAATTTATGAACATCTAGAGAGTAATGGTGTTTTTCCTGACGAACAAAAGGGGTACCGGAAAGGCTCGAGAGGTACTAAAGAGCAACTACTAATTGATAAAGCAATAATGCAGGATGCGAAGAAGAAGACAAATCTGAGCGTAGCATGGATCGATTACAGAAAAGCTTATGACATAGTTCCTCATTCATGGATACGTGAAATACTATTGATGATGAAGGTTGCTGAGAATGGGGTAGGGCTTTTGGAGACAAGTATGGCTCAATGGAAAACGGTGCTGACAGCAAACAGAGAGGAGATGTGACAGGTTGGCATTAAACGTGGGATATTTCAAGGAGATTCGTTATCGCCACTCCTTTTTATAATGATAATTATGCCACTGAGCCTCCTCTTGAAGAGAGAAAAACTGGGGTATAACTTTGGATCTGGTGACAGACGCCTCAACCATCTACTGTTTATGGATGATTTGAAAATATTAGGTAGAAATTGAAAAGGAAATGGAGAGACTGGTAGAACTTGTGGGGACATACTCAGAAGACATTGGGATGGAGTTTGGGATTAGTAAATGTGCGGTGCTGGTGATGAAAAGAGGAGTAAAGGTTCGTTCGAATGGAATAGTGCTGCCAAATGGAGAAATCATGAAAGAAATAGAAGATACAGGATATAAGTAGTTGGGAGTGTTGGAGGGTGTAGGCATCATGAACAGAGAAGTGAAAGAAAAAGTCAGAAAGGAGTATCTTCAAAGAGTGAAAGTAATTGCAAAGTTGAAACTGTATGGAGGAAATCTTATGAAAGCAGTGAATGCATGGACAGTCAGTGTTTTGAGATACAGTGCGGGAATTTTAGAATGGTCTGACAAGGATTTGCCTGCCATGGATATCAAAACAAGAACAGTTTTAGCAATGTTTGGTATATTTCACATTCGAAGTAGCGTAGCAAGGCTGTATCAAAAGATGAAAGATGGTGGGAGAGGATTGAAAAGTGTAAAGGATTGTGTTAGAACCGAGGAGATGTCGTTGAAGGAGCAGGTGGTTAGAAGTGGGGAGTTGGTGCTTAAGGTTGTGGCCAATGAAGTGGAGGTATGTGAGACCAAGGCTGATTATGTGAAACGTATGGATAGAGAAAGGGTAGAGGAACTGGCTAGGAAGAAAATGCATGGAAGGTTCTTCCAGGATATAGAAGAAGTGGCTGATGAAAGATCATGGCAATGGCTTAGAGCTGGGTATCTAGCTAAAAGTACTGAAGCTTTTGTTTGTGCAGCACAAGAGCAGGCATTAGGAACACGATTGTTCAAAAAAGTGGTTCTAGGAGAGGAAATTGCTGCAGAATGCCGGATTTGTGGTAAGACCTCAGAATCAATTGCGCACCTTACAGCAGGGTGTAGTAGACTGGCCCAGAGAGAGTACCGCAAAAGACACGATCGCATGGGACTCCGGATATATTGGGAGGTGTGTAAGAGCGTTGGGGTGAAGTGTGCTGGAAAATGGTTTGAGGAGGTGCCTGATAAAGTGAGAACAAGTGAGGATGGCAAGGTAGAGGTATGGTGGGACAAAAGTGTCATAACGACCAAGCAATTGGAACATAATCGTCCGGATTTGGTTGTCATTGACAAGGTCTCAAAAAACTGGCAGATTGTAGACTCCTCAGTACCCTGAGACAGGAATGTGAGACAGAAGGAGAATGAGAAATGGAGCAATTATGCTCCATTGGCCTTGGAGATAAGGCGTATACACGGGGTTAAAATCCCGGTCGTAGTTGGTACACTATGAGTAGTATCAAGTCGTCTGGAAGGACAATTGAAAAAAACTATAAATCCCCGATGTTTTAGGCGGCCTTCAAACCTCTGCAATTATAGGTGCCACCAACATCCTTGGGGAAACCCTTGATCTTTGAAGCTCCTGGTTTGAAGCCGGGATTAAGGGAAATCCTCTGGAAATGAATCCCATCCCTTTCCAGAGAGACGTTCATAAACGAAATAATAATAATAATAATAATAATAATAATAATAATAATAATAGTAATAGTAGTAGTAGTAGTTGTTGTTGTTGTTGTTGTTGTTATTATTATTATTATTATTATTATTATTATTATTCGTCGTCGCTGTTGTTGTTGCTGTTTTACTTTCCGTTTTTTGCGAAATAAGCTTTAATTGAATTCATCTGAGGCTTCGACAAATGCAAGCTTTCTTCAGGTACACATATGTTATTAATTCGGAAAACATATTGTAAGAAGTTAAAAATAAGCGGGAACTCAGGAAAAAAAGGAATTATCATTGTTTGCTTACCAAAGCTATTAGGCGATTTCTTTTCTTTATTTTGTTTTTCATATCAGTTTTAACTAATCGCGTTAGTGGAAGTATTTTCATAGCGCGAACAAAACTAAACAAATAGGCCGATGAGATACGCTAAGTGCATCGATGGATTAAAATAAAGAATGATAAAAGAGAGGGGGTGAAGGGATAAGGGGAGAGGGGCACTTGTTGCAGATACGTTTGCAAAGATAACATGTCGAGGTAGAAAAAAATCGATGCTTTCATCATTGTTTGTAGATGTCACGTGATTACTGACCATGCGCAGTAAGACACAGGGGACATATGAAGAAAAAAATGCCCCGGTAGGTAAACAAAAAATAGAAAACTGCAAAAAAAAAAAAGAAAGAAACGTCCATCCCGGGTCGATTCTATCACCCGCTCTCCTAACCACAACCTTTACCTATTGCTGTAATTTGTAATGGCGTCGTGACCAAGTGAAAATACGACTAATTAAAGAATTACAAGAAATAAGAAAAAAGATGGCTCTTATCGTGGCGAAATCTCCATTGCTGAGTTCTGTAAACGAACAAATTAGATAAAAGCAATTGACAAAAGAAGGTGACAAAGTCTGTTCATTGGTTTTACATGTAATAATAATAACATGTAATAATTATATATATATATATATATATATATATATATATATATATATATATATATATATATATATATATATATATTGCTCTGTACCCGTTTCACTTTTTCTCAGAAACTGCTAGGCCAATTTGATTGAAAATTTGTATTGAACTTTGTTATGATAAAGTTAAAAGACTAAGGATTTTGGTATCATTACAAAATAAGTGATAAATATAGATTAATAAGGATAATAGCTAATGCAAAAATAAATATAAATTTAACCATATTATACCATCAATTAGGCATAAAGAACTCATTAAAATAAACGGTGTACAACTTTTGCCTGTTGTTTAATTGGCTGAAAGTCTTTTATATATATATAAAAGACTTTCATATATATATATATATATATATATATATATATATATATATATATATATATATATATATATAAGGCTTTCTTCTCATAAAAAAATATACATATTGTTTACAGAAAGTTTTATATGAAATAAGTCAGTGGTACCGTCGGTTTCAAACCCGATAATTAGGGACCTAATTAATTAATTAGAGATGAGTATTGGCTGAAGAGGGCTTGATATGGATATCTCAAACGGTCCCTAATTATCGGGTTTGAAACTGACGGTACCAATGACTTTGTGTAAACAAAATACAATGCATTTATTTTCGGATGTTCCTTATAATTGAGCCCTCTACTGAACTTCTTTTTCCAAAAAAAAATTAATTTTATATATATATATATATATATATATATATATATATATATATATATATATATATATATATATATATATTTACCAGTGGTAAAAAAAAAAAAAAAAACCGGACTATATATATATACTTAAGATGAATGGGAAGTGTGCTCGGCTATTATTATAAGGAAAAAACTTTTTTCAACATAAGCTTAAACAAAATTATTTAAAACATGTTGAATAAAACATATAAGAGGCTAATAAATAAAGCGCTGAACGAGACATCGTGACATCTTTGCTTCCCATTTTCCAACTTCGTATCAGGACAATGGCTGGTGACCCTCAACAAAAAGTGATATACGTTATTAGTTGTTGATCACTTGTTAAAGAAGACTGAGTTGATAATTCAGAGGTTATAAACTATAAAAATATATATCGCAATAGTTGTAATCAACACTTCTCCACTCAATTACGAAAATGACATTTGAGTGAAAACTATTAAGAGTTAATTTCCGTTTTATACCTGCAGTTTTTATCGTAAAGAATTTAAAGTGTGGAAAGTTTAAAACGTTAAAATTGTTTCTACATTTGTTTTCAATCGTATCTGCGTATACAGATGTGAGAGTATTAGAAATTGTGTGTGTCATTTAATTGTCATAATATGTATGCGCATGAGTATGTGTATTTGTGGAGAATTGAATTTAGCTTTCCCAAGCCAAACAGGATGTGAGGAAAACTAAGTGTAAAATAAATGTGAACTTTATATTCTGATTCAATTATTTGATTGAAAAATCTGACCTCATACACGTTCGAGATGGTTACTTATTTGGAAATTTCACAAAGACCCAGTGATTGGCTCAAAATATATTGATGTAATTTTATTAATTAAGACGGAGATATGCTTATTTGATCATCTATGCACTTGGAAGTAGATCAATATTTCTTAATATCTCTAAACATCGAGAGAAAGAGTGGCTCTTTTTAATTTACGTGCATGTCTCTGTAGATACCGCAAACGCATATGTAAATTAGATGGCAAGATATAAATCTCATTACTATATTATTAATAATGGACATTTTGTATCTATCTAAAGTCAAAACTATACTAACACTATTGTATTAGTGTATTTAGAGGTGGATCAAAGTAGAAAATTCGATAAATCCAGGACGATTCTTCTGATTGGCTCCAAATATATTTGTTTCTTATGATTTTGTAATTCAGAAAATGCTACAATCCTTTATTCTGGTATCGATGCTCACCCATCTCTCTAAGATCAGTTGAAATATGCGGCTGATCTAGAAGTTAACTTAGGTTCAGTTATCGATCAGAGTATCTAATGATTTGCTTCGTTTGATTCTGTTAAGACTCAACTTGTGTTTTTCTTTCATAGGCGTGTCCCTTTTCTTTCTGAGATTCTCATGGATTACTCTACTGAAATTCTTCTGATTGGGTTAAAATATATTTGCTTTTTATTAATTCAGACAAATACATGCGTGGAGTCATGTGCGCACAAACGATTTGGAGCACTTTCATTTTTTGCTACAGATGGACGGTGTCAGAAGTCGATTATAACGATAGCAAAACTAGATAAAATGCCATTCAAATGATTTCCTCCTAATCTGGCCAGAAGTTATTACCGATACCGACTGTTTACAGACCGCAAAAGAATATTCCAGTGAATAAGTGACATCGGAAACTGGGGTGCATTTTAAGAACAAAGGGAAATCATACTACAAAAGCGGCTCGAGGTTTTAGAGGCGTTTGTACCACCCCAGAAGGAGACCATATTGATGAATAAAGTTAAATTTTGCCTAAAAGTATTTTTATTAGTTAGTCAAGGAGCACATTGGTTTAAATGTTATATGCAAAATAGATAGATAGATAGATAGATAGATAATGAATGAATTGGTAAATATGCAAATAGACTATCCCTTCTGGAAAACTCGAAAAGACATCATCACAGTTGTTTTACTTCTCCCTCAAACACCATTATTTCTACATCCCGGCACGTTACATATATGTTAGAGAATGTACATAGTGATAGTGGTTTCGAATCTTAAAGTGTTCTTCCCCTCCAAAGAAAGCTATGGGGGGAAGCCTATCTTAAATGTTCTAAATATATTTTCATGAAAATTAAATCATATATATGTGTGTGTGTGTGTGTGTGTGTGTGTGTGTGTGTAAATATATATGTGTGTGTATGTATATATATATATATATATAAGTTAATTCATTTATGAAGCAAGAAAATTACTTTAAAAGTTGGAAATCAGAATAGGTAAAATATTACACGGCCATATATATGTAGTAAAAAAGGAAGGCAATGTGGTGTCGTATGCATAGTGATAAGGCATAATGTTTCTCGTGAAATCCAGACCAACTTCTGGTCTTCCTGCTTGTATTAACTGCGAGCTGGGCTACCTGACGTTGCCCGGAACATATTCCTATTAAAACTTTTATCTTTCTCTCTTTCCCCGTCCCCCTATTCACACTCGATTTTCCTTCTCTGTCCAGCCCATTCATCTTTGTAGAGATTCAAACACATACACATGCAGACAAAACGTGTGTATATATATATATATATATATATATATATATATATATATATATATATATATATATATATATATATATATATATATATATATATATATACTCGAGGAATATGTCAGCATAAGGAAGTAATTTTTGGATTGAACAGTCAGAGTTATGTCCAGTCAGTAGATAGATAATCTGGCAAAAAAAACGGGTCACAAGAGAAGGCAATGGTTATTCCTTTCTTGGACTCCCAGGGCCTTATTCATGTTGGATGTGTTTCTCAGGATCAAACTGTCAATAACTAATATTACGTTACTCTTCTGTAAAGGTTCAGTTAAAAAATCAGGAAAAAGAGACAACAGCAGTGGAGGAGTGGTCAAGGGTGGTTCCACCAGGACAATGCCACATCCCACAAGTCCGAGGATATCTGCGCCAGTTAAAGGTTAAAACATTCTTTTCTTCGGGACAACGCCGATCAAAAAATGCTAAAATTGTGGCTGTTTGTTTTTTTTTTTTTTTTTTTGTATTTTTTTTTTTTGTTTTAGCCAGATATAAAAACATACAGACCGACAACTGCCCTTTATATTATAGATAAGATGTTACATACATAGAGATACACACAGATAGGTAGATAATTGTACATACGCACACAAACACACACACACAGATAGATAGATAGATAGATAGATAGATAGATAGATAGATAGATAGATAGATAGATAGATGCATACTCACGTACATAAGCATAAACTGAGATGAGCAACAACAAAGAGAAGTTTAGAGAGGGGTAGGAAAGAGAGTGATAAAAAGAGACGTAGAGGAAGGATGAAGAAATTGGGTTAGATTCAAACAATGAAGCTTTTCATTAATCTTTCTGCCCGTCGCCCATTTTTATTGAAGGGAAAAAATCATGACGATGACATAAAGTCAATCTAACAATTTTTTCTACAAGAGTGAATATTAAATTCGTGTCGCCATTTCGCATTTATTGTCTCGAGTGTAACAGAAGTCTGGATGTCTTTCGCAACAAAAGTAAATGAAATACAAAAAGCGACAATGAAAATGCGGGATTTAATTAGAAGGAAAATGTTACTCGTAAAAGAAGAAAGGGCCAATGTTATCGGAGATATTAAAACAGAGATAGTATCTATTTCTCTCTCTCTCTCTCTCTCTCTCTCTCTCTCTCTCTTTATATATATATATATATATATATATATATATATATATATATATATAGCTTAATGTAAAAGGAAAAGAGAAAGTTCAATTCCACAAAGGAGACTTATTCGGATAATGCCAAGCTCAACAATAATTATTGGAGCTTATACAATAGGACGACAAGAGTATTAAATGAGGACACAAAACTATATATTGGCAAATATAGAATGGATGATTTATTTAATAATGGAATACAGGCAAAATTTGGGGATAGAAGGGACTCTATGCCAGGGCATTTCGAAGCCTAATGCTTCTCATCAGAAGAGTAGAGAAGGTGCTAGGTAGCATGGGAAAGATGTGGAGTCTAGCGTAAGGTTCATTAGGGACTAAAGAGATTAAGAGGAATTATAGAATGTTAGGGGAAGCACTTTCTCTACTCTTCTGATGAGAAGCATTAGGCTTCGAAATGCCCTGGCATAAAGAGTCCCTTCTATCCTCCAAATTTTGCCTGTATTCCATTATTAAATAAATGATCCATTCTATATCTACCAATATATAGTTTAGTGCCCTCATTTCACATACACACACACACACACACACACACACACACATATATATATATATATATATATATATACAGTATAAGTTTTTTTATATTGATACAAACATTATTAGCTACATATGTGCATATATGTTTCTGTAGCGACTTATTTAAAAATCCAACATCATCGGGCTAGATCTTACAATGTCTTACAAAGTTATTGTTATATCTGGCCGAAGATTACAACAGAAACATGTATGCACATATGTAAACAATAATTATTGTATGAATAAATAATGCTATAATAACCCTATGCTGATCATTGAGCACTTTTTGATAAACACCGGATAATAGAAAATTACAGTAATGGAATCATTATACACACACGCGCGCACGCGCGAGCGCACATGTATATGTGCGAAAGGAATAAGAAGTCTTATTACTACAAGAACATTTAAATAGACACTATACATACTATGATGATTTGTGAGGTACATTCGATTTCACGGAAATATTAGAAACTATCAAAAGATGTCAAAAGATATTCAAATGTGACCGGTTCATAAGCCGATATTATACTAATGTGAGTTACAGTGAAAATCGTCTTATTTGGATCATGTTACCAGTGTTTCCATGAACCCGAAAGTACCGATGTATAATCCATATATTGGTTGATCATATTGTGAAGCGAAATAACAAACTGGTGCAAACGTAAAAAGCAATCCTCTTTGTATAAACAAATAGAGCTTAGGCGTTTGGACAATGTTTAAACATTGTAATTTCGCATACCTATCACAGTAGCAGCCAAATAGCTTAACGGTGAGAAACGCTAATTGTCGCCTAGACGGTCAAGTTTTAATCCTAGCTTGAGGTAGTTGCTTGTTTAGCCGCACTGATGAGCTGTGATACAACGAAATGGTACTGTATGTATGATCCTTTAGGTATTCACGATCCTCAACTGGAACCTGAAAATCAGATTTTATTTTTTATTAAAAATACATTAAAACGGATTAAAATAAAAATAAATTCGCAAATGAAACGGGTAAATGGTTTATATATTTAAATAATTTCAACATATGAAAAGTGGTTTTAATGTTAGTTTTTTTTCACAACACCCATTGGAAAAATAAAAACAGAAAATAACTTACTTTCTGTTGAAGAAGACAAGCGCAAATAATTTGCTAAATCTGGCAATTTTTTAATACATTTTAAATAATAGTCGTCCCAACTTAAAACTGGTAGTTTGCAAGAACAGGATGAAATATAAAATAATGAATCCAATCTTTTATCTAAAATTTATTTTGGGAAAGAGGGAAAGATGTTCTATTTATTTGAAGCATAGTATATTGACAATTTTTTAAATAGTCATTTCATTAAATGAAATCACAGAGGAAAGAGGTAAACGTGGGTAAACCGCTTTTAAAATATCCGTTACTTCCTTTGCTATTAATTAGGAAATAGTAAAATTTGTAATTTAAGAATGAGTATTTATTAAGAGTATTTATTAAATAATGATTATATATGGTAATTGGTCGGTTAATTTGGGGCTCCATTTTATTTTATGGTGAAGGTTGGACCTGAAAATTACATTACATTTTACTGTGAATTGAAATTGCAGATTTTCTGACCATTTAAAATAAAACACTCGAAAAAATATGTACTTTCAGAAATTAAATTACAAATACTTTTTAATAAATTTGATAAAAAGATTTTTAAATAAATTTGATGAAATTTGAAATAAATACATTAATTCAAAAGTAATATGTACAAACCTCAACGGAGAATCACTTCCGAGATTAACTCGTAAACAGGTTTTAATGAATAAACACTGTTTAAAAAATATAAACAAATCATAATACTTGTATAAAAATGAAAGATTCAACAGATATTCGTGATAGGTAAAAATGTGAACAATAAACATAGAAGGCAAACGCTTCGTTAAAAGGATGTAATTTAAACAGGTGAATGCCAAAAAATACACAATAACTAAAACGGTATATGTAAATAGTTGCTTGTTTAATATATTAAATATTATAGGGATTTTATTTCTTTTTTAATTTAGATATTTTCATTTAATTTCTAAAGAAAAATGAATAATAAACTTAAAATTAATTATCATTAAATGTATTTTGATTATTTTCTTTTTGTTAAAAAACAGATTTTATTTACGCAACACGTGTTGCTGGTGAAACGTATGATGTGATTAAATTTCCGGTTTATTTGGTTTCCTTGGATTGCTCAAATAAATACAGAGTTTTGAAGAAAAATATTTTTTCTGGTAACTTTTAACATTATTTGGCGACTTTTCTAAATGTGATTATTTACAGTTCCAAAAAATCGACCTACTCTTACACACACGCACACACACACACACACACACACCCACACACATATATATATATATATATAAACACTATTAGGCTAATAAGATACGTTTAAATATGATATTTTAATTCAAGCAGATTATGTTTTTATTATTATAGAGACAATTGTCTATCGATTATGATATTAAACCTAATATGTGGCTGTGAGATCAAAACTAATATATATATATATATATATATATATAATATAATATAATATATATATATATATATATATATATATATATATATATGACTTGGGTCCCATCACCTAGAATCGAAACCAAAACATACGAATCACCACCATTATTCCTTAACCTCTGAGCCACGCTCATATATATATATATATATATATATATATATATATATATATATATATATATATATATATATATATATATATATATATATATATATATATATATATATATATATATATATATATATATATATATATATATATATATATATATACACAGTCATCTATATACAGTACTGTTTCACTGTATCACAACTCATCAGTGCGGCTTGACAGGCAACTACCTCAAGCCAAGATCGAAGCCCGATCGCCCAAACGACAGTCAAGGCTTCTCTCCACTACGCTATTCGACAGCCACTCTGATGTGTCGTAGACGACGAAACATGTGTCAGTGGATAATTATATTTTAAAAACAATATATATGCCGCTCCCCATATAGGGGTACCTAATTGGCTAAAGGAAAAATTATTCCAAACTCGCATTTAGGTAAAAATGCACTTTCGTAAATAATTGAATTCATTCATAACATATCACAAAAACATATCGCAACATATCTTCTGTGAGATAGAGGTTGAAGGGAAGAGAAAAGGACATCTCCTACGAGGCTACAAAGTCTATTTTGAACTCTCTCAAGGCAGGATAAGTCCTTTCTAGCAGCTCCTGTTGAAATGTGGCAACAGAACTACATCCTTGGACGTACCTGGCTCTTATAAAAATAGAGAATTGCATCAGCAGTGAGATATCTACTGGATCGATAGAAGGATCCCACCATTTTTCCAGCGGCCTTGACAACAGATTTAATGTACGGGTTCCATTTCAGACCAGGAGTAAAGGTCAAACCCAGAAGCTTGTCAAAACATGGAGCCTCCCCAAGACGAGAACAATTCATTTCAATTGATGCCAGATAGTGATCAGGGCGTTGATGATTTAAAGATATAAGCTTGGATTTAGATGCATTAAAAGTAACCAGCCACTCCTTTCCCCATTGTACCAGGTGCTTTCCCCATTGTACCGAGAGAGAGTCGGAGAGAACTTGGTCGTTTACAGTCTTAGATGTGCTACCATAGATGGTAGGGTCATCAGCAAAAATGTCTACGAATAATGTAAAGTGGTGATTTAGAAGATCATTCATGTAAATCAGGAAGACAGTTTGCCCCAGGATGAACACCCTTAGAGACTCCAGCATTAATACTGATTTCTGCCCATGATTTAATAATTGAGAAGACATTTCCAGCTATACCATAGCTGGAGATCTTGTGAAGTAAACCTTTATGCCATACCCTACCAAATTCCTTTGATATGTCAAGAGCAATTGCCCTAGAAAGGTTGCATCCGTTAAGCGATTCGCTAATCCTATGAGATATAACTGTAAGCACATCTGCTGTAGATCTAGCAGAACGAAAACCATATTGCGTTCCACTAAGAAGGTTATTTTTGCATGGATGGTTGATTACTTCTCTATTTAACACAGATTCCAGCAACTTACTCATGATCCAAAGAAGACTTATTGGCCTTTACTGAGAAGGAGATGAGCGATCACATGAATTCTTAAAGATAGGGCAAACTGATGAGATTTTCCAGGCTGATGGAAGGAAATTCTCCTTAAGACAACGTTTAAACAGTTTTGTAAGTATGGGCGCTAGTTCTGGTTGAAGTTTTCTTAAGTACTATAATTTGAATGCCGTTACGGCCAGTTACTTTACTGGAATCAAGGTTTTTTTATTAGCTTGGCAACATCACGAACAGATATTTGTATATCACATAGCGTGTTTTCTGATACAGGAGGAAATATTGGAGGTTGGCGGCCTTGGTCGCAAAGGGTAGAATTAGCTACAAAGTTCTTGGCAGGATAAGAAGATAGGACGTGGTCAATTTAAAGATAGTAACTTCGCTGTTGTGGGGGCGATAGAGAGTAAATATAAACGCAGTAGTGTGAGCTAGTGCAACCCGGAAGCACATATAGGGTAAGTTAGGATCTTCTCTGGAGATGTCCCTACAACATGGAAAGTCATCTTTAATATCGGCACATATTCCATGCCCATGGCGATCTTGGGGGTCAGATTTGGAAGTTAGGTTAGAGTATCCTTTAATTACGAACTCATCTAGGGAAATGGTCTGTCCAATGCCAGTTTCACTTAGAAATAATAGGTCTCGTTTAGTCTTCTGTAATTGGGTTTCAACCTCTGGAAGGTTAGAACGTAGACCTCCTGATGTTGGAGAAGGAGACATGGTAGTGAGGGTCTACGTTGGAAGTTGGAGATCCGGGTTTAATCGTGTATTTTTTCTTGAAACTTGTCATGATGGACTTTTAGGATTAGTGGACTAGGTCGACAGACTTGCTTAGAGCAGGACAGAGTGGGGAAACTAAGAGAGAAAAAGAAACGAAAAATTTTTTGTAGAATATGATAAGGTAAAGCCGTAACAATTACCCACTAATATGGCATCGAGAGGCCTCACCAGAAGCTACTGCATGGTCCAGAATCTATTCACCAAATGGCAATACAGCAGCCCCAGTACTTTGCACCTGCTGATAGGACAGCCTCCTTAGTGGGTAATCCAAGGCACGGGTCCCTGACTATCAGGTGTATAACGTCAGCCCAGATAAAACGTTTACTTCCAGCACCCTTACTAGTGACATGGCTACAAGGATAGACATAAAAACAGAAAATTTCCGACATCTCTGGCGACTGTTCGTGCAAAACAATCGTTAAGGAATGAGGACAGAGAAGCGAGAGTAACGGGAGCTGCCAATAACGCATCCACAATGCCTTCTCTACTCTCCATTAAAAAATTCTTTTATTAAGTATTGTACTTAATAAAAGTCCAACTTGCATGTTTAAGGGAAAATATGGTGATAGATTCCCCTCTCGCGAACTGAAAATGAATACAATTGCCTAATCTAGTTATGCAATCAACTAGGTAGATATAATAAACAACATTTATGGACGAGAAAGCTATTATTAAATAAAACAATCAGAAAAATAAGAATATAAATTAAATACTGATATAAATGTGGTTATTAACATTTGAATCTAAAAAGAGAAAAATTAAAATTAATATAGCAGCGACTTATCTCGAAAACAGTTCCATCTCCAAATTGCAAACTGTTGAAGGGAAGTTAGCTTTAAAACTATCAGCGTTCCAAAGACATTTTTTTAATTAAAAAAATAAAATAAAAGGCAAAATCGGCAACTATTCCTCCCCCCTGCTGTACCACAAGCCAAACTCTATCATCACCGTAATGTTGCGAGTACTTTAATCGAATGTGCTCTGACAAACTCATAGCGCTTGCACTCCTTGACAAAAATACACTTGATATACCTGTCTAGTAGCGAAATCCCGACAATTCATGATACATGCCTCTAGATGACAGAAAGTCTCTTGCTCTAATACCTTTCTCCCTTGGATTGGTAGACTTTGGAATTCCCTCACTATTTTCTGTATCCTAATTGCACTAATATACAGAAGATTAAATTCAATGTGAACAGATATCTCGCTCATTTTCTCACACAGTCTCAAATAGACATGGTCCCAAATAACCATTTACATCCAAGTGGCAATATGTTTTGTCTGGTGTTAAAAAAATAAAAATTAATTCAATTGATAATTCACATAGACTTGATATGAAATCCAAACATGCGCCAAATCAAAGAAGAAATGACAATATCTCTACTCTTATATGAAAGTCACTTTGTGTGTGTGTGTGTGTGTGTGTGTGTGTGTGTGTGTGTGTGTATATATGTATGTGTGTGTGTTTGTCTGTGAGTTCCTTCCTTATAGGTTCTCAAACGGCTGAGCAAATTTCACACAAAGTTAATTTATATATCTGATATATATATATATATATATATATATATATATATATATATATATATATTGTACACAAATTCATCTGATACGTATCGAAAATCGAAAACATCAAGGGGTTTTTTTTTCTTATAGATAAAGAAGAATTTTACAAGAGAATTTTTATACGTTACACCGGCAAGGGAGATAATAAAATCTTAGCAAAGTATTTCTTCTTAAAAAGAAAAAAAAATAGAATTATTGACATCTGGAGGTATAGCTCAGTGGTAGAGCATTTGACTACGGGTCGAAAGATCCTCTGTTCAAGCCTGGCGTACCTCACCATTTTATTTTTTAATTTTTCCTCATTAATGAGTTAAATTTACGATTAAAGAAGTACCATTTAAAATAACCGTAAATCATTTTTTTTTTTTTTGCATATTTATCAGAAGGGTCTTTTTCATGGCATTTATCGTCAAGCGAAAAAATCAGCTGATGGGATATTTTAAACAAACACAGACGGAATTTGATGGACGAAATTATCATTCTTATTTATTTATTTTATTTATTTATTTTATTTTCATTTTTTATTATTATGTTTATTTATTTTGCAAATTAGTCCGTCGGACAAATTATTCCTCGTAATATATAATATTCAATAGAGAATTGATTATATAATAATACATACGCAATCTGCATAAATTAAAATATCATGTTTAAGCATGTTGTGCGACCGGGTGATACTGAAACTAAAAGTCGCAAAGTGACGCGAGTTGCCTCAAATGGTTGTTTTTTGAGGGCCGTTCTTTTATGAGTTTTTAGCCGGTTAACATAGTTTTTACTGGGTCAAAATTGAAAATAATCGTTATATACTTTGTACATTCAACTTAGTTTATTTTTGATTTTTGATTTTTAATCAGGTCATATACGTGTCAAGTTAGTACAGTGGTAACGTCACCAGCTTAGAATGCTACAGTTTTGCTTTTACTTCCGACTGTAGCTGATGACATCCAAATACCTTTTTTTACTTTTGAAATCATGACTCTATCGGGTGTCCAGGAAGATTTGTTTTTTGTACGAAGAATTTTAAGCTTTTAATTACAAGTTTAAAATTAAGTTTTAGTGAACAACTTTATTTGAAATTCTTGTATACAGAATAAAGACAGTCCTCCCATTGGCTTTTCCGGGCAGTTTATGTAAAACGCCGAAAGGTAGCGAAAATCTGAGCCAATGAAATCGCAGCAGCCAACGTCATTTAAGAAAACATGTGTTGGTACAGTGGTAACGTCACCAGCTTTGAATGCTACAGTTTTGCTTTCGGTTTCGATTCTAGCTGATGGCACACAAATACATTCTTTCTAACTTTTTAAAACATGACTCAATAATAATATATATGAAATCTAGACAAATTAAAATATCATATTTAAGCGTATTTTACGACCGGGCAAAGCCCTCTCCCTAGTGTAATATGTTTAATTATATATATATATATATATATATATATATATATATATATATATATATATATATATATATATATATATATATATATATGTGTGGAGATGCACATAGACAGAGAGTGACTTAAAGACAAAGAAAAGGCACGAAATCACCATAATCACAACATATGCCATAGATATCCCGAAAGTAAAGACAGATAACCTAATTTTTAATGGCGACCCTAATGCCATCAGCGGTATGTCATTTCAAACGCATGACTGAACAATGATATGTTCTTTCCTCTTTGTTGTCTTTTCGCCATGTCGAAGAATGAGGTTAAAGTCGAAGCGTAACACGTTGTCTTTCTTCTACTCAACTGAACACATTGTGTTCTCCGCCATAATTTGGCGGGAACAGGAACAATACGACAATGGCGAGCACCTGCCAGACCTGTGACGCAGATGCGTTACATTCAAACATCGCTTTGTCCACTTATTACAAAACAACGACTATTTGAGAGAAACGCGCATCGGTAATAAGTCAATTCAGGGCAGCTTTTCCTTTCTTTTTATTTCTTTTCGATTTTAGCTTTTGTTGTTGATGATGTAGTTGTCTCTGTTGTTATTTTGTTTGTTTGTTTGTTTTGTTTTGTTTGTTTTCGCATTCTTACTTTCTGTCTCGTCCATCAAGTTCCTCTGTCTCTTTTTTAAAATCTAATATATAAAAAGCTATATGTCCGTCTGTATGTCTGTCTGTCTCCATATTTCCAAACTCTATCTCCTCTGAAACTAAAAGTCGCAAAGGTGCCTCAAATGGTTGTTTTTTGAAGGCCGTTCTTTTATAAGTCTTTAGCCGGTTAACATAGTTTTTACTGGGTCAAAATTGAAAATAATCGTTATATACTTTGTACATTCAACTTAGTTTATTTTTGATTTTTGATTTTTAATCAGGTCATATACGTGTCAAGTTAGTACAGTGGTAACGTCACCAGCTTAGAATGCTACAGTTTTGCTTTTACTTCCGACTGTAGCTGATGACATCCAAATACCATTTTTTTACTTTTGAAATCATTACTCTATTACAATAGAAAAACGCGAGCATGAAAAGTAATATGGTTAAGCTTAAACGTGAAAAACTAAATGACTAGTTGTTAAAACTGGAAAAGAAAAGGACAAGATATTCTAAGAAAAAATATAATAAATTAATAATTTAAAATATTGCAGCATTAAGAATTGATTATATAACATCAAATTTAATTTTTTTTTAATTAATGCTGCAATAATTTAAGTGATAAATTTATTATATTTTTACTAGAATATCTTGTCCTTTTCTTTTCCAGTTTTAACAACTAGTCCTTTACTTTTCCGTGTTTAAGCTTAACCATATTACTTTTCATACTTGCATTTTTCTATTGTAATCCGTGATATTTTCAGACTTCCAATAATTCATTTGTTCTTTGTTTAATTTCAGTCTTATTTTTTGCCCCCCTAAACACATATGTAATAACAATGTACGACACTCGTCTGCTTTCAATAAAATCCCCCAATTATTTCCTTTCATGCTTTTATTCTCTCTGTATCACTTGTTACTTCTCTTTCCGCGGCAGCAGTTAATTACTCGCAACGGTCGTCGCTGAAGCGAGGTGGTTGCTAAGGAAACCAGTCATGAAAAGCGTCACTCACCTCTTTACATATTTTTACGATTTTAAAAATCAAAAAATTCATCAAAATCATTTTGTTTTACTGAACGAAAATTGAAAAAAAATTTATAATATAGCTGAGAAGGTGATCTATAAGCTGTAATAATTGTTTGAAATTTGGTCGAAAAATAAGTGAACGGTTAAACTTTAAAGCAGTTCTAAATGACTTAAACTGCCACTAAACCATATATTCACAAACACTATCGTGTTTGAATGATAATAATATATACGAAATATGGAAACAAATTGAAATATCATATTTAAGCATAATTTACGATCGGGTAAAGCCGGACGCCCTCACTCGCTGGTATATTTATATAGTAAGTGACGTCATTATTTATTATCCACACATATACGAGAATAAATATGCATATGCAAATGGAGATCACGCACACACACACACGTATGTGTGTGTACATATAGAAACATATATACCCACACATATATGAGTGTGTACATATATATATATATATATATATATATATATGTGTGTGTATATATATATATATTCGCACACACATGTATGTACATTTAATTGGATAATATAAATGCAGTACCAGTAAGTTATGAAATCATCGCAATTAAGTTACACAGAAAATTCCGCTTATATCTTCATGAGAGTTTGACAGACTATAAAACGAGGGAAATTCTGTGTAGCTTATTACCATATATGTATGTCTCCTCTGTGGCCTTGCCAGGCCACTAATGTATATGTTGATAACTAACTACCTAGCCATATTCCCGTATTAAGCACTGTTAAAATAAATATTGAAAATCGATACATAGAATATTATATCCCCTAATAAAATCTTATGTAGATATTTGAAATTATATATAATTCAGCGTTTCATGGTAAACAACTGATGATCCTTTTATGAATATTGATACTATTTTTTGTTCATATAAATAAAACTATTCAGCGATACGGGAGATTACTTGACTTACTGCCAACGCTCCAACGAAGGACATAAATTACAAAGACAATACAGGATGAAACGATAAAATTGTTTCCCTAGAAAAGACAACATGATTCCATTTCCGTTTGAGGAAAACCCGTTTTCTTTTTTTTTTTTGTTGCAAATAATCTACTATTTTGTAAATATTCCAAGAGCAATAGAGGCCTTCTATCATATCTGAAAGTGGGACTATGTTCAGCAAGTCAGATCTCTCTCTTCCTCTCCCTCTCTCTCTCTCTCTCTCTCTCTCTATATATATATATATATATATATATATATATATATATAAAGAGAGAGAGAGAGGCAGAGTCAGAGAGAGATACTTTTCAATTAAAAACTTAAAGTACTTAAAGGTATTTTCTAACATTATTTATCTAATATATATGTGTGTGTGTGTGTGTGTGTGTGTGTGTGTGTGTGTGTGTGTGTGTGTGTGTGTGTGTGTGTGTGTGTGTGTGTGTGTGTGTGTGTAGTTTAAAGACGTTTTGCGTAATTCATAAAAATATATATTAATTAAACCAAATCATAAATGCAATAAGTTCAACATAGCTATTGCATAAATTGTCTTACGGCTAGAAGATTTACAAAAGGGAATTCAGCTATATTAGAGTGAAATAAAATTAGCAAACCCCAACTTAAATTGTTAAATAGAAAATAGCGATCATCATCTGTTTACCATAAGGCAGATTTAGAGGTTTAAAAAACATGTATACACATTATGTAATAAATGAATTGTGTTAAAAATAAGAATCATACTATTTATTTAATAATGGCGTTACAGAGGAATCCATGTGATACAATGTGTGATCTAAAAAACAATGCATTTCACATGGGATCATCAGTCTGAAACGCCTTATTTTTTAATTTTGAAAGGGTCACGTGTTAGTTTGGGATAAACGTGTAGTGTCTTCTTTAAAAGCACTTTTTCTTTTGGTATAAAGTATCAAAATGAAATAATAAAATAATACACACACATACACACACACACACGCATATATATATATATATATATATATATATATATATATATATATATATATATATATATTCAATCCACAATCTTATTTTTTTTCTGATTTTTATATTTTTTAATTGTAATATAAGCGAATGCTTATATTTTTCCATTGCTGTCTTAGGCGCGTTCCACTATTATGGCAGTAAATTTAGTCCATTATGCATTAGCTCTTAAAAACCAAGCAGATATCATCAAAATACGCCACAAAGATTAAAGGAACGAAATAAAAAGTAGAGGGGCTGATAGAAATTAAAAAATTGGAACCACTTACTTAAGGATAATATTCAGAGGAGAAACTCATTAAACCGATATCCAATCCGTCGAGGAAAAGCTTTTAGGCTGCTATCTGATATTGTTGAAGCAAAGCTAGGAATATATTCACAGTTTGAAATTTTGTATCAGACAAAATATTATTTATATAAACTATTCATAAGAAATTTTAGCTAAAAGCTAAATAGCCACGTTTATACGTGTCTAGAAACTATTAAACAGTTCAATGCGATTGGACAAACAAAATGTTAATTTAATGAATATTTTCCGTAATAACTATTCAATTAGTCTCTTAAACAGATATGATATTTATAACAGATATTGTAAATCATCATACTGAAAATAAATTTAAATTGAAAATGTGTTTCCTGGGTTTAGTTTTCGTTATTTTGATCTCAACAACGAGTTATTTATTAGAGATTTTAGAAGGAAACGAACCTCAGTAGAAAATTGCAAATTATTTGTTTTCTTTGATGCGTATCGTTAGTTTTTAAATCGCAAAAAGAAGGAATGTAAAAATAAACTCTAATTGCATTCATTCATTGATTTCAATTTCAAAATCCAAACTTGTGCTCTTAATAAATTCCTCTTTTCTGAAATAATTTCTTAGCTTGAAAATAAACATTATTGCATTTAAGTGTTCACAGATGTCTTCATCTAATGCTACCAACGAATTTCACTTTGAAATGTCACTCATCAAATAATGTTTATTCATATGCGTTAAACATTGATGTTGTGTGAACATACTCTCTTATAATTTATTGCTATAATATATTCATCATTTTAACTTTACTAGACATAATCAGTTTTTCTAAACAAATTTTATATTGTCACTATCCACCCAAATTGATGAGTTATCCAGGTTTGTAATCTGAAAGATTAGCAAATTCGATTGGATCTCTAAGATAAATATAGTTTCGATGAAACCCACTAGTTTTATCTGTTTAATTGCCCGCAAAGGCAAAGCTACCTATGCACTGGAAAAACTCTCAAACGCAAACTTTTTTCTGTTATCTCTTATTATTCATTAATAAATAATTGAATGGGGTGGCTTGATTACTTTACTTAATATTCATTGGATTGTTCTATAAAAGTTTAATGATCCCTTATACTATACAGTACAATTAGTATCGTTGAATGTAACGCATAGATTTTTTCCATTTTAGTTAACATATATATACATATTATAAAATATATACATATTATAATATATATACATATTATAATATATATATACATATTATAATATATATATATATATATATATATATATGTATATGATTTTCAGAATGTGAGAGATTATATAATTATTTCCATAGCCAAACAATGTCTCAGCTCACAAGAGCCATGATAGTCAACAAACCGGAAGTCAAAGACTCAAGTTTCGTCCTCATTTGGGCTCATCGGTTAGACATATCCGAACTCGGGATTCGAAACAAGAGTCTCTTGCATGCAAGGCGAGCACTCTGCTAACTGATCAAACGCCCCGCACATAAGAAAATCTATTAACGAATATAAATCAAGCAAACCTCGGCGAAATCCGACTTAGAATTGGACCTACTTCGTCTCGAACTAGGGACGCGGTCATTCAACCAGCCGATGTCAAGCCGATGGGACATATAGCAGTTTCTACCTTTTGTTTTGGTTTCTAGTAGTAGACTCAACGAGGATATTATCTTGATATAGCAACTCGGACAGACCAACTAAATTAGTTAGCTATGATGAATCGGGAGCATAGTGATGTACAAAATTAGTTACTTATACTTTCTAATTCATAATTTATTATATGAAGTTATTGTTCTTCTAGCTAATCTAATAATATCAATTTGCACTAGTTTTATGAGTTTCATGCTTAGCCATGATGAATCTGATGGGCTGAATTCAAAATTCACATTGATTTTGTTTAATCTGGTATTTTTTTAGCTATGGTCACGTGTCGTTTTTATATGTTTCTTTTTTTTCACATGTAAGTGGAGTAAAATGGCATGCCGAATAACTGTTTTGATTAGAAACGATTACTTTAATGAGAATATATATTCAGGTTCGATAGTTCTTGGTGATTATATCGAAAATGGATCAGTTTAAAGTTATAAAACCTCGAAATCTTCCAAAAAATAGGTGCTTAGCATAAAGACTGACCTGTGCGGAAGGAATTGGTGCTTGTACAAAGAAAGGAACGTCATGAACGATGGAGAGAGACAGAATACCTTTCCTACCGCTGCACATCAAGCTCGGCTTAAACAAGCACTTCACCAAGACGCTGGTCAAGGATAATGACAGTTGAAAGCTAACATCTTTGACCGTCCTCAGATCCAACCGCGCTCATCAGAGATCCAAAATTCGAAAGCTCAATGAATCAAGTGGAACTGAAAGCGTGGAAAGAATTTGTTCTGGTATTAAAGAACTTTCTTGGCAACAATAAAATAATAACAATAAGGCCAGAAACTACACAGAATTTGTCGACAACATGCTGACTGCTTTCAGAAATTTAGCCTGCAACATGAAGGTCAAGATGCAACATGAAGGTCAAGATGCACGACTTATTTTCATATATGAACCGGTCCCCAGAGAACTTGCGTTCAATGAGTGACGAGCAGGAGGGGAGATTTCATCAGGACATGAAAGAAATGGAGACGAGCTATGAGAGTCGTTGGAACGCAGTCATGATGGCTAACTACTGTGGGAATTTGAAGAGAGATTTCCATGACGCTGAACATTCTATAAGTTCGCAGATACGGAAGTTCAAACCGTAAGGTTTGAGGAATAGAGAAGTAACATACAATTTACGTGTATTCAATTTATCAATACCCACAATTCAGCTACAGTAATCGATGTTTCTATCAGGTAATCAATACACGTTGTTAGCGAAACATTTTTCTCTTAAAAACATATCTAGGGTGATATGTGTTGACAAAACTCATCTGATAATGCCACTTTATCACAAGACCTGGAGTTTTTTTTTCACAAATCTAATAAGCATAATGACCTGACTTGATAGAGAGAAACGAATACCATCTCTTGCTTAAGCAGTGTAAAATACTTTAAATCACCCGTGAAAATCTAGACAAAAAGTAAAAAGTTGTTGTCTCGTGAATAAAGTATTGGGATGATGAAGATTTTAAGATTCAAGTTTCTTTTCATATTGTACATAAGGCCAGCATCGTTAGGGATGTTAACTTCAACTAGGACTGCTATTTTCTCTGTCTTGTTTCAAATATCGAACTTAACAGCTTCGTTTCCTAGGTAGGTGTATGAATTTCATAGTCATAATTTTACTTCAGTCATAAAAAAATAAAATTTACCTTTAAATGTCTTGCCACACCGTTTGCTGATTTACAGACGAATCCACAGATATTACAACAATGCTTGGGTTATCTTTATAGCAGAACACATCCTCATAAAATTGTTGGTGTGTGTGACTTCACATGGTTCATCAAGAAGAAATCTGCCAAAGATTGTGCATGTTCATGTTGATAGTCGGCAGGAATTGCAGATTCATCTTGCTTTCGAAAAGCATGTTTCGATACTGCATGCTTTAACACGTTCTTCCTCAAAATTTCTGCGGCATTCTATGATTATTTTGATTCAGTTGAACTATTTATTCATACCCTCTAAAAAGTTTCATACCCTCTAAAAAGTTTCAGCAAAAACCTAACAGACAGCCATGGTTCTCTCCAGAATGTGCTGCTGCCATTGCGCACAGAAATCACTTTTTCCACTGCTTCAAACGTAATAGATGTATGGAAACTAAAGCCGTTTTCAGGACTGCCAGCAACCATTGTAAGAAAGTAATAAGGAACGCAAGAGAGTTGTATGCTCAATCTGTTAAGTCCAAAGTAGCTGAGCAGCGGCTTGGTTCCCACCAGTTTTGGCAAATAGCAAACAGAATCCTGAACAGAAGCGTGTGCTCCATCCCAACTATTATCAATGGACCTGAGGTAATCTCGTCAGCATCAGACAAAGCCAAACTCTTTGTCAAGAACTTTGCAGCTAATTCTACCCTTTGCGACCAAGACCGCCAACCCCCAATATTTCCTCCTGTATCAGAAAACACGCTATGTGATATACGTATATCTGTACGTGATGTTGCCAAGCTAATCAAAAACCTTGATTCGAGTAAAGCAACTGGCCCTGATGGTATTCCAATTATAATACTCAAAAAACTTCAACCTGAACTAGCGCCCATACTTACAAAACTGTTTAAACGTTGTCTTAAGGAGAATAGTTTCCCATCTCCCTGGAAAATCTCATCAGTATGCCCTGTATTTAAGAATTCATGTGATCGCTCATCCTCCTCTCAGTACAGGCCAATAAGTCTCCTGTGCGTCATGAGTAAGTTGCTAGAATCTGTGTTAAATACAGAAGTAATCAAACATCTCAACAAAAATAACCTTCTTAGTGACACTCAATATGGTTTCCGTTCTGCTAGATCTACAGCAGATGTCCTTACAGTTATATCGCATAGGATTAGCAAATCTCTCGACGGTGGCAATCTTTCTAGGGCAATTGCTCTTGACATATCTAAAGCCTTTGATAGGGTATGGCATAAAGGTTTACTTCATAAGATCGCTAGCTATGGTATAGCTGGAAAAGTCTTCTCAATTATTAAATCATTTCTTTCTGATAGGTTCATAAGAGTAGTAGTTGAGGGGCAAAAATCAGAAGCTCACAGTATTAATGCCGGTGTCCCTCAGGGATCCATCCTGGGCCCAACTCTTTTCCTGATCTACATTAATGATCTTCCAAATCATATCCTTACATCATTTGTAGACATTTATGCTGACGACACTACCATTTATGGTACCACATCTAAGACAGTAAACGAGCAAGTACTCTCCAATTCTCTCTCCTCTGATCTTGAGCATGTAGTACAATGGGGAAAGGAGTGGCTGGTTACTTTTAATGCATCTAAAACCAAGCTTCTCTCTTTACATCATCAACATTTTAATCCACATTTGTCATCAATTGAAATGAATGGCTCTCGTCTTCAGGAGGCCTCAAGTTTTGACAAGCTTCTGGGCTTGACCATTACTCCTGATCTTAAATGGAACACGTATATCAAATCTGTTGCCAAGGCCGCTGGAAAAATGGTGGGATCTTTCTATCGATCCAGTAGATATCTCACTGCTGATGCTATTCTCTATCTATATAAGAGCCAGGTACGTCCAAGGATGGAATACTGTTGCCACATCTGGGCAGGAGCTGCTAGAAAGGACTTGTCCTGCCTTGATAGAGTTCAAAATAGACTTCGTAGCCTCGTAGGAGATGTCCTTTTCTCCTCCTTACAACCTTTATCTCACAGAAGAGATGTTGCGAGTTTGTCTCTGATGTATCGTTATTTTCATGGAAAGTGTTCAACTGAGCTTCAATCTATGGTCCCCCCTCGCCAAACTTTCACAAGAAACACTCGTCTAGCTGTAAACACTATCAATAATTTCCCCCACTCTTTATCTGTGCCTAAACCTAAACATAGATTCCATGAACAAAGCTTCTTTCTTAGAACTGCACGCCTGTGGAATTGTCTTCCGTTTTCCTGCTTTCCGGCTGACTACAATATGGTTGTGTTCAAGTCTAAGGTAAATAAGTTCTTGATGAGCCGTTCCATATAAGTTATTAAATTTACCAAATTTTCATTACTAATTATTACTATATTGACCAACTTCTACTGTACACTCTTTAACCCTTATCCTTGAGTGGCCTCTGGGCCTTGATAATGTGGTGATGCCTTTGTAAAAAAAAAAAAAAAAAAAAAAAAAAAATATACAAACGTATAACATATATATATAAATATACACACACATATATGTAAATATATATATACTCATATATAGAAATATATACACATGTGTACATACATACATATATATACACACATTTATATCCATATATACACACATATATACACGCACACACGCACACACACACACACACATACATATATGAGGAGGGAGAGTAATAAAAAAGGATAAAACTAAGTTATGTGTTCATCAACGTTTCATCTTATTTGTAAGACTGCTAGATATATATATGATTATTATGCCCATTTTTTAATCTTTTCTGTCCTGACTCATCAAAGAATAGTAACTTATCAACTTTAAAAGAAAATTAAAAAATATGAGCATGATTACAAAATTTCGAAAATATCGGAAGGGTAGTTGCAAATGTGTTTTATGATTTTACGCAATTTTTTATTATATATATATATATATATATATATATATATATATAGCACTTTTACATTAATATTCTATATCTAGAGAACTATCAAACATTGTAAGGCAATTTTGGAATCTTCATAAATTATTTTTTTAAATTGTAATAAAATTACCCTTTATTATCTTCTTTATTTGCGTATTTAATTCTAGTCTTTCACTATAACCATCATCTTTTAATTTTTGTTAGGGTTATCATTGTTTTATATATATATATATATATATATATATATATATATATATATATATATATATATATATATATATATATATATATATATATATATAATTGAAAACGTGCCGGATGATATATGAAACGGATTTTGATAGATCCGGGTAGTTGTGAATTGGGGTAAAAGATTAGAGAGTGTCTTGTAGAATACAAACTTCTTTGTTGCAAATCGCATATTGTAAAATGAAGCAAATATGCAGGTATTCAGAAAAGGCATGTTTTACTGATAAAACGTCTTTTGTTGTCGCGAGTTGAGCGAGAACTGATATAGAATAATCGATGAACCGCACATACGGACACCCCTCCGCCACACATACACACACTTACACACATATAAATACATACACACGCACATATATACATACGTATTTACACATATATCCATATATATATACACACACATATATATACATATATTCATATATATATATACATGCACACACGCATATATATACGTTGCGTTGCTCACTTGAGTTTTAGCGACAGTTACCACTTGCCCAATTTCAGAGATATAATTATGAAATATGTGTTCAACATAAATTCATAAGTTTTTTTTGTATATTATATATACTATTAAATATTTATTTTTTATTTATTTATAAGTTTAATATTTTATTTATGTATTTTTATACATATGTATATATGTATACTAGCAAAAGTACCCGTCGTTGACTAGGTTCAAAAACAGCCTACAGAAAATGGACTCTGATTTCTGAAAGTATGATAGACTATGAAAAGGAAGGGTTGTAAAGAGATAGCTTCGAATTTGGGGGTATCAAAACCAAAGCAAAATATGATGAAAGTAAAAATAAAATAGATAAACCCCATAATTTATTATACCATACCTGTTCACACTGAAACACTTATCACAATATTATGTGGATCTATATTAAAAAACCTTGTTAAACTTTGTGACATATTTCCATTCTATGGAGGTCAGGCGCGAACGAACACCCCATAATTTTATTATACCACATTTCTTCAAACTGAATCATAATTATCAAGGTGTACTTACGCAGATAGATATGAAAAGTCTTTATTAAAGTTTGTGCCTATTTCATTTCTATGGAGGCCAGGCGCGAACGCAGACCCCACAATTTTATTATACTATCCCTATTTAAGTTAAAACATACTTATCAAAATATTATTATGTACATCTATATCAAATACACTTGTAAACGATTTTAAAAAAATGTTTAAATTTTTATTTCCATACTTTGTGGACCATGCGCGTACGCAGACCCAACAATTTTAATGAATCATCTTTATGCCAGATCAAATATACCCATTCCTGTGTCTCGATACATCTTCTATCATTATATGTGATCAGTTTTCTATAATAGTCAACCATATAGGAGCCTATTCGTGACCAGACACACACACACACACGTTCAGCTTTATATTATAGATATACATATATATATATATATATATATATATATATATATATATATATGTGTGTGTGTGTGTGTGTGTGTGTGTGTGTGTGTGTGTATCTATGTGCATATATGTCTGGATATCAGAAATAATTGATGACAGTTCGAAGTTAATTTGATCATTCAATAAATAAGAACAAAAGGGCTCTTTAGACCATCGAAGATTAATGCTTCCTATCAGAAAAGAAGAGATGGACATTAGTCTAGAAATAAAAAGTAAAAATACAGATGTTGAATAGACATTAAAAATTTGAAATAATAGATGAAATATACAAAAAAGAAAAGATATCTGGGGAAAAATTTATTAAAATTATAGAAAATAAAAAACAATTTATTTCGAAATTTTCGAAGTTGTTTAGCTTACATACATCAGATTAATCACCAGCAATCACCTTATTTTTAGGGTGTTTAAAACTTCATAACGTACTCTGAACGTGAAATACCTTAATAATAATAATAATAATAATAATAATAATAATAATAATAATAATAATAATAATAATAATAAGATTAATAATAATAATAATAATAAGATTAATAATAATAATAATTATTATTATTATTATTATTATTTTTATTATTATCATTATTATCATTATTATTATTATTATTATTTCGTTTATCAACGTCTCTCTGGAAAGGGATGGGATTAATTTCCAGAGGATTTCCCTTAATCCCGGCTCCAAACCAGGAGCTTCAAAGATCAAGGGTTTTCCTAATGATGTTGGTGGTACCTATAATTGCAGAGGTTTGAAGGCCGCCTAAAACATTGGGGGTTTGTAGTTTTTTTGCTAATAAAATTAATATTATTATTATTATTATTATTATTATTATTATTATTATTAATAATAATAATAATAATAATAATAATAATAATAATAATAATAACAACAACAACAACAGTGGGGAATAAAGATAATCATAGAATGAAAATATAATTAAATATATAATTAAAATAAAAATAAATATTAAAGATAAAATTAAAATGAAAATAGAAATATAATTTATTTATTAACTATTTACTAATAAATATTTATTAATTTCTTATTATATATATAAATATTTATTATATATATAAATATTATATATATATATATATATATATATATTGAAGAAATGACATAAAATTATATTCCAAAATCCATGATGTTGACCATTTTATAATTTATTCCTTTAATTTAGTTGACATTTACACTTCTTGACAGCATCTGTTTCGTAGCACAAAATCAATCCCTTATTATTATAACAATCAGTGAATCTATTATGTCCTTAAATCATCAGAAGAAATAGCAACAGTCAATCTGTCTAAAGAAATAAAGTGTGGTTTGACATGATTAAAATCCGAAAATTGGAAGAGAAGCTGCAAATAACTTTAATATGTTTCCATTACGCCATTTACGTTCCATTACGCAACAATTGTAAAAGTCAACTGATTTAAAGGAATAAATAATAAAATGGTCAACATCATGAATTTTGGAATATAGCTTTTTGTCATTTATTTACTATATAGCTCTGTAAGTATATTGAGCTTCTTAAATAAGGATTGGTATATATTATTAGAAAATATATTTTTACAGATGTGTGTGTATGTGTGTACGCAAAAACCTATCCGGTGGCTATTAACTTAGATCGCGTGTGTCTATGCATGCATGGGCCCATGTATACGCTTCCTTGGGGGTAGGGGCGTCGATGTGTGTATGTATCTGTGTATGAGTGCATCCATGCTTGCGCACACTTACCCAATTTTAGCACCTTAAGGAAAATTTGACGTAAGCGGGAGCGACGCGGGTGTGTATGCATGCATGCGCACATATGTGCATATATTTGCACGCCAGGGCGGAGATGTATGTGTACATGTGAAAGTTTCTTTAAGTATATATGTGTGTATGTGCGCATGTGGGTGCTTGCACGCGCGTGGCCGCTAACTAACCCTCTCCAAACAATTAACAACAAATAAAAACTAAATAAACCGAATCATAGGCCCCTGCCTTCGAACCTAAGCGAACACCCAACAGGTCAAGATATACTTATCAAGAAATCATCTCACCAACGAGACGCGAAAAACTTTAACATTAAGACTCAAATTTTAAAGTAACCCCCTCCTCCTACCCCCACATATTCCCCTTCCCCCTCCATGTATCCCTATGCCCTCAGCCACACCAGAAATTAACTTCCCTGACCCTCCCCCGCAAGTTCCTTAAACTCCAAAACTAAAACATTACTGACATACCAAACACCCCCTCCCACCTTTCCCCTTGTTCCTTTCCTCTTTTTCCCCCGCTCTTCTCGCACCCCTCCCCTGTCCACTCTTTCACTCTTTCATCCCATAAGAACGAACATTTCTGTAAAAGTCTGAGGAAGCTACAGACAGCCAAAAAACGGCCGGGTAGCTGAAACAATAATGTAACTTAACAGAAAGATACGGTAATAAAAATATGACGCATATTTGCTCTACAACAGTATTGATCACTTTCTTCAGTTTTTGTTAATTTCCATTTCTACTAAATATATATATATATATATATATATATATATATATATATATATATATATATATATATATATATATATATATATACACTAGTAGTTCAGCTCGGCTTTGCTTGGGCCATATGTACTGTAATAACTTGCCCTACGCATGAATACACTTTATGTAAGATTTCAAATATTTAGACCAAAAGTAATTTCGTAGAGATCGCAGAGGTCAATTTTTTTAAACTTTAACCCCAATTTGATCCGTTCACATTTATTATTTTGGTCTCAAATCAAAATACAAAGTTTTGCCCATGTCCAAGTTACCTACAGTACCGGAGCAATTCGGTAGAATCTGCAAAGGTCAACTTTTTCAACGTTGACCTTTTGACAGCCAAATTTTCGCTCTAAAACTGATTAAAATGCTTGCCACGTGTTTGAATATCGGTTATGTATAAATTTCAAAGGTTTAAACCCAAAATTGGCCGAGTAGTTTGCTAGACACCGCAAAGGCAAAATCTTTTGAACTTTGACCCCTTGGCAACTCAAATTTTCTACCCAAACCGATTAAAAAGCTTGCCATATTTCTGAATATACTTTATGTAAAATTTCAAATGTGTAGACCAGAAATTGGCTGAGTAATTTGATGGCCAAATATGTGGGATAAATGAAAAAACAACTTTCATATGTGGCCGAGATGAGAATATATGTTGCTGTATGTTCCCATAAATGTTAAACCGAATCGAGTACATTTCAAATTATCAAGTTTGATTTAAAAATAAATATTGAAAGTTTCAACACAAATAGATTTAACACTTTATTCATATCAGTAGTGGTTGTAAACAGGAACAAATAATATTTACATAAATCATCTGTAACTATGTTTCTGAATTTTGAGGTGAGGATTGATAAGAATTATTTGCTTTTTTCGCACTATTGTTCTTATCTGGATTAATATTCGCATAACATTCTGATCGATATAACATCCGATCTTCTTTATATCTATTTTATCGAACTCGTGAATCTGCACGAAATTTCGAAAAGAAACATTTATGTAATCCACTGGGATATCATTCCGTCAGCCAAGTCTGGATAGAAGTCCTAAATAATTGATAATTGTATTTTTAGTGTCGCTATCGCTGAGGATTGAACCATAAACCTCCAGGAGTGTAACTAAGAGCAAAGTTCACCAAGTATTTTATCCACTACGGGACCGCAGAGTGTTATAAAAATCTGATAGTTTTTAGTAGATAAAAGTTAAAAAAAAAAATACAGAAACTTGCATACCAATATGTCATATGTATAGGGAGACTGCTGTTATAAGACACGGATGTGTCAGAAATTGTTTGCTCGATTCTGAAATTTAAATTTTTCAGCGAGTGATGTTCCCTACTCTGGCCGGCAAAATATGATCGACAGTGACAATATGGAAGCTGTGGTTCAATAAGATTCCGGCATGTAAAATTAATTGCATAAATTTAGTAATTTCTAAATTTGAGTTTGAGTTTCCTATAAACTGACAGATGACAAAAACAACCACCTTTTGATTTAACCCAATATATATGTGTGTGTGTGTGTGTGTGTGTGTGTGTGTGTGTGTGTGTGTGTGTACATATATAAATATGGGGGCGTATATATATATATATATATATATATATATATATATATATATATATATATATACATAGGTATAACGAGGGTTCATCAAAAAGTGAAGCATCGTATACTTTTTACTTAAAAAGTTGAAGAGCTACGAAGACAGGAGTGATACCACTGTTGTACTCCAGAATTTATTTTCTACATAATCACCTCCTCAATGAACTTTTGCTGATAGTTCAATGACGCACCTATGTTTCTGACGCACGTCCATGACAGGAGTTTCTTTCTTAGAGTCTCACATCGTCAATATCTGCAAGAGAAAGGTGAAACTGATACAACATCAATATGTTCAGTCAAAATAACGATACAATATGCAATCTCCTCTCATCTTCAGAAGATTTAAAAATAGGAAACATTACTTTTGAAACGCTCTTCGTATATATATATATATATATATACGAAGAGCGTTTCAATATATATATATATATATAAATCCATAACCTTGTCTGTTTGTTTGTTTGTTCACAATTTGATTAATATATACAAAATTTCCTGCTGAAAACGGTTATCTATATAAATTTTATTTGCTATAAGATTTTCTATATAAATAAATAGCATCACGATCAATATATATATACACTATATTGAAGGCAATGTACATAATAGAACTAATCTAATTTGCATATTATATTAAAGAAAATCTTTTTAAATAATTCGCTCAATTAAAATTACTGATTATAGTAATGTACTTGATGTCATTGTTCTATTTAAGAGTATTATTTAAAGTTAATTTATTTAAATTATTTTAATTCAAGTTATTTTGTACTATTTGCTAAACTGGCACATTTTAAGTAATTTTCACTGATATTTCACTTCCGGTTATGAACGGATATAGTTTTTAACCAAATCGAGAGATATGGTGATAAAATGATTTCTTTTAATTATTTATTTTCTATAAATGTAAAAGTTACAAATATTGATAAAAAAAAATAAATAATTAGGCTAAGGATGATTTTATTTTTCGACAAAATATTTTAAATCGTTAGCCCTCTATTAAAGTGTCTGCTATAAATGTCGATTCATTGTAAGATTAAAATTTATTTCCTACGGACGATTTTAAAATCATTTTTCAACTATTCACTTGACTGTCTGAATTTTATTATCGTTTCCATAATACTTTGAAAAAGAAACAAGGTAAAGTAATGCTTTTTATATCAGATATATTCCTACGCGTTTTTTTTTTGTTTTGTTTTTTCACTTTTTTTCTTCGATTTTCTTTTGAGAAAGATCTTATGTTTTCCTGTCTGGGTAATTGATTTAGTGATAATATATATTTGTGTGGGGGAGTTTCGACGTAATTATGGGTTATTTTTCGGGGGGAGGGGGTGTCGCTTTATGTCTCAGCGTCACTCAAAGAAAAATAATTGCAGAAGTACAAAAATGCGGGTGTTTTTATCTGTTTAGTACTTCTGCAGTTTACGAACCGTGCTATTTTTTTAGATATGATTTACAAGTGTAATTCAATTTTTGCCGTATCTTTTGTTTATTAAATTTGTATGTGAAAGTCCTTCCTTTATTAAAAATGGGGTACTTTTTATATACACAACCAAGCATAGTTTATCCGCAAAAATCCTAATTTACATTTTTGGGAGCAACACAAACTGAAAACGGACCTGTACAGTTTTTTTTTCTACGTAATGTAGAACTTTCGTTTACATTTTTACCAGTGGTACAAGAAATGTCGTTTACCCAGAAGTTTTGGTTTCGAACCTGTAATTACATAAATATTTTAAAAATGCCAATTAGTATTGTGTAATACAAATATATCCGTAGCAAAGTTCGGGTAAATCGGCTAGTATATATATATATATATATATATATATCATCACGGCATCAACATTGATTTGTACTACACAAAATTGTTGTAGCAAGTCTGGGAGTATTTTTATAAATAAAGTTAGGATTACAATTTTTTATAAATAAAGTTAGGTTTACAATTTTTTATAAATAAAGTTAGGATTACAATTTTTTATAAATGAAGTTAGGATTACAAATATTTATGAATAAAGTTAGGATTACAAATATTTATGAATAAAGTTAGGATTACAAATATTTATGAATAAAGTTAGGATTACAAATATTTATGAATAAAGTTAGGATTACAAATATTTATGAATAAAGTTAGGATTACAAATATTTATGAATAAAGTTAGGATTACAAATATTTATGAATAAAGTTAGGATTAAAAAAATTTATAAATAAATTTAGGATTACAATTTTTTATAAATGAAGTTAGGATTACAATTTTTTATAAATGAAGTTAGAATTAAAAAAATTTATATATAAATTTAGAATTAAGATGTTTTATAAATGAAGTTAGGATTAAAAAATTTTATAAATAAAGTTAGGATTACAAATTTTTATAAATGAGTTTTAGATTAGAAATTTTTATAAATAAAGTAAGGATTACAAATTTTTTTATAAATGAAGTTAGGATTACAAATTTTTATAAATAATGTTAGGATTACAAATTTTTATAAATGAAGTTAGGATTAAGAAATTTTATGAATAAAGTTAGGATGAAAAAATTTTATAAATAAATTTAGGATTGCAATTTTTTATAAATGAAGTTAGGATTAAAAAAATTATGAATAAATTTAGGATTAAAATGTTTTATAAATTAAGTTAGGATTACAAATTTTTATAAATAAAGTTAGGATTACAAATTTTTATAAATAAAGTTAGGATTACAAATTTTTATAAATAAAGTTAGGATTACAAATTTTTATAAATAAAGTTAGGATTACAAATTTTTATAAATAAAGTTAGGATTACAAATTTTTATAAATAAAGTTAGGATTACAAAATTTTATAAATAAAGTTAGGATTACAAATTTTTATAAATGAGATTTAGATTAGAAATTTTTATAAATAAAGTTAGGATTACAAATTTTTATAAATAAAGTTAGGATTACAAATTTTTATAAATAAAGTTAGGATTACAAATTTTTATAAATAAAGTTAGGATTACAAATTTATTATAAGTAAAGTTAGGATTACAAATTTTTACAAATAAAGTTAGGATTACAAATTTTTATAAATAAAGTTAGGATTACAAATATTTATAAATAAAGTTAGGATTACAAATTTTTATGAATAAAGTTAGGATTACAAATATTTATGAATAAAGTTAGGATTACAATTTTTTTCTCAAAGTTAGGATTACAAATTTTTATAAATAAAGGTAGGATTACAAATTTTTATGAATAAAGTTAGGATTACAAATTTTTATAAATGAGTTTTAGATTAGAAATTTTTATAAATAAAGTTAGGATTACAAATTTTTTTATAAATGAAGCTAGGATTACAAATTTTTATAAATAATGTTAGGATTACAAATTTTTATAAATGAGGTTAGGATTAAAAATTTTTATGAATAAAGTTAGGATTAAAAAGTTTTATAAATAAATTTAGGATTACAATTTTTTATAAATGAAGTTAGGATTAAAAAAAAATATGAGTAAATTTAGGATTAAAATGTTTTATAAATGAAGTTAGGATTACAAATTTTTATAAATGAAGTTAGGATTACAAATTTTTATAAATGAAGTTAGGATTACAAATTTTTATAAATAAAGTTAGGATTACAAATTTTTATAAATAAAGTTAGGATTACAAATTTTTATAAATAAAGTTAGGATTAAAAAATTTTATAAATGAGGTTTAGATTAGAAATTTTTATAAATAAGGTTAGGATTACAAATTTTTATAAATGAAGTTAGGATTAAAAAATTTTAAAGATAAATTTAGGATGACAATTTTTTATAAATGAAGTTAGGATTAAAAAATTTTATAAATAAATTTAGGATTAAAAATTTTTATAAATGAAGTTAGGATTACACATGTGTATAAATAAATTTAGGATTACACATGTGTATAAATAAATTTAGGATTACAAATTTTTATGAATAAAGTTAGGATTACAATTTTTTATAAATAAAGTTAGGATTGCAAATTTTTATAAATGAAGTTAGGATTACAAATTCATGTTCCAAGTCGTTGCAACCTCTCCCTATACAATAGATAGTAAGCATTACTTAATTTTTTGTAATTAGTCTACTGTTACTGTTTTTAAATTAAAATAGTATTTATTAACCCAGAACTAGTTCCTCCCTACGTAAGTTGATTTCAATACAAGGCCATTTTATGTAGAGAAAAGCAAGTCACAACAAAAGGAGGATAAAAATATTTTTAATGCCTGTGTGTAGAATAGATTTCTCAAGAATTACCAAGAATTAAAAAGATGTAGTGTAATATTAGAACAGATACTACACGTTACTCCTAGCTAAGCACGGTATTTCATTTTTTTTGACAAATGATTCAGTTGATGAAGATTACGTTACGTTCTGGGCGTGTTGCGTTTTTTTTTCTATCTAAGAGATGCCCACTTGTCATATGTATTTTGTCCTTACACCGACCTAAAACATGATACCTATCTTAGAAGACATCACCTTTGCCCACGAGTCCCAACAATTCTTTCTCTTTGTTTTAACCTCTCATAGAGTTTTGTATTTGTATGATTAAGAGATTTATTTTTGTATGATCTAGAGTTTTACTTGTTTTATGATCTAGAGTTTTTATTTTTGTATGATCTAGAGTTTTTTTTGTATGCTCTTAAGTTTTATTTTCGTATGATCTAGTGTTTTATTTTCGTATGACCTAAAGTTTTTTTGTTTGATCTAGAGTTTTTTTTTTGTATGAACTAGAGTTTTGTATTCTTATGAAGTAGAGTTTTATTTTTGGATGATCTAGAGGTTTATTATTGTACGATCTAGAGTTTTATATTTGTATGATCTATGGTTTTATATTTGTATGATCTAGAGTTTAATATTTTGATGATCTAGAGTTTTTATTTAGTATGATCTAGAGTTTTATTTTTGTTTGATCTAGAGTTTTATTTTTGTATTATCGAGAGGTTTATTTTTGTATTATCTAGAGGTTAATTTTTTGTAGGATCAGGAGTTTTATGTTTCTATTATCTAGAGTGTATTTTTGGATGATCTAGAGTTTTATTTTTGTTTGTATCTAGAGTTTTATTTTTGGATGATCTAGAGGTTTCTTTTTGTATGATCTAGAGTTTTATATTTGGATGATCTAGAGTTTATTTTTATGATCTTGAGTTTTATTTTTGTATGATCTAGTGTTTTTATTTTGTATGATCTAGTGTTTTTATTTTGTTTGATCTAGAGTTTTATTTTTTATGATCTAGAGTTTTATTTTTGTATTGCCTAGAGTTTTATATTTTTATTATCTAGTTTTATTTTCGGATGATCTAGAGTTTTATTTTTGTATGGTCTAGAGTTTTATTTTTGTATGATCTAGAGTTTTATTTTTGTATGATCTAGAGTTTTATTTTTGTATGATCTAGAGTTTTATTTTTGTATGATCTAGAGTTTTATTTTTGTATGATCTAGAGATTTATTTTGTATGATCTAGAGTTTTATTTTTGTATAATCTAGATTTTTTATTTTTATGATCTAAACTTATTATATTTTATGATATAGAGTTTTGTATTTCTATTATTTAGATATTTTTTGTATGATCTAGAGTTTTATGTTTGTATAATCTAGAGATTTATATTTGTATCATCTAGAGTTTTATTTTTGTATGATCTAGAGTTTTATTTTGTGATGGTCTGTTTTTGGTATTTTGTATTTTGTGATGGTCTGTTTTTGATGGAGTGTTTATGTTTGGATGATCTAGATGTGCATTTTATATGATCTAGAGTTTTATTTTTGTATGATCTAGAGTTTTATTTTTGTATGATCTAGAGTTTTATATTTGTATGATCTAGAGTTGTATTTTTGTATGATCTAGAGTTGTAATTTTTGTATGATTTAGAGTTGTATTTTTGTATGATCTAGAGTTGTATTTTTGTATGATCTAGGATTGTATTTTGTATGATCTAGAGATTTATTTTTGTATGATCTAGACTTTTATTTTTGTATGATCTTGAGTTTTATGTTTGTATGATCTAGAGTTGTATTTTTGTATGATCTAGAGTTGTATTTTTGTATGATCTAGAGTTGTATTTTTGTATGATCTAGAGTTGTATTTTTGTATGATCTGGGATTGTATTTTTGTATGATCTAGGATTGTATTTTTGTATGATCTAGGATTGTATTTTTGTATGATCTTGAGTTTTATGTTTGTATGATCTAGACTTTTATTTTGTATGATCTTGAGTTTTATGTTTGTATTATCTAGAGTTGTATTTTTGGATGATATAGTCTTTTATTTTTTTACGATCTCGATTTTCATTTTTGTATGATCTAGAGTCTTATATTTGTATGATCTAGAGTTTTATTTTTTGATGGTCTAGAGTTTTATTTTGTATGATCTAGAGTTTTCTTTTATATGATCTAGAGTTTTTTTGCATGATCTACAGTTTTATTTTTGTATGATCTAGAGTTTTATTTTTGTGTCGTCTAGATTTTAGTTTTATGATCTAGACTGTTTATTTTTGTATGATTTAAAGTTTTATTTTGTATGATATAGAGTTTTATTTTTATATTATCTAGGGTTGTGTGTTTTTATTATCTAGAGGTCTGTTTTTGGATGATCTAGAGTTTTATTTTTGGTATGATCTAGTGTGTTATTTTATATCATCTTGAGTTTTATCTTTGTATGATCTAGAGTTTTTTGGTATGATCCAGAGTTTTATTTTTTGATGATCTAGAGTGTTATTATTGTATGATCTAGAGTCTTATTATTGTATGATCTAGAGTTGTTTTTTGTATGATCTAGGGTTTTATTTGTGCATGAAACAAACTTTACGAAATATTAACTTTACTTCTATTTATTAATTAACCTACACGTAAACATCTATATTCAATTAATTTTAATGTAGTTTAATGTCTTTCACTTACTTGTTTTTAAATATAATTAAATTAGGTAACTCTTCCTCCCTTTATTAAATACATTTTATTATTTATAATTACGATATAAAAGGGTTTTTAGATTATATTTGATCTTAACAAAACGTAAGTCTAATTTTTTAATTGTATGATTTTAAAAATTATAATTGTAATGATTAATAAGCTTGATTATAATAGCTGACAAAATTGCATTATGTATGGTTTTTATTTCAAATCAATTGATTAGTTATGATAACCGACTGTAATGATCAATCGTTTTTTTCTGTTTTTTTGTTGTGTTTTATTCTGCTTTGTTTTTTTAGCTTAGTTGATTTTCGTATATACAAACATACATAATAGTTTATAATTTGCTGATATTATTCTCATAACTATGCATACACAAATTAGAATTAATAAATTTACTAATCATTAAATAGAACATTTTGGTAGAAGATTCATAAGTTAATTAAAAATGTTGGTATGAATAGTTGGGTTTTATGGCTTTGTTTGATAAAATTCAAAATGGTGTAATGGAAAAATATTAAAGGTAGTTGCAGCTTCCCTTTTAATTTTCGGATTTTAATCATGTCAAATCACACTTTATTTCCTTTTTCCGGATTGGTTGTTGTTATTTCTTCTGATGAGTTAAGGGCATAATAGATTCACTGATTGATATAATAATTAAGTGATTGATTTTGCGCTACGAATCAGATACTGTCAAGAATTGTATATGTCAACTTAATTAAAAGAATAAATTATAAGATGGTCAACATCGTGAATTTTGGAATATAGTTTTTTTATCATTTTCTCTCTCTCTCTCTCTCTCTCTCTCTCTCTATATATATATATATATATATATATATATATATATATATATATATATATATATATATATATATATATATATATTACTTGTGCGAATGGAAATTCAATTAACTGTCTTGGATTTATATTTTTGGATTTTACCGTCATTGGATAATTTACCTTTCACCAGACTATCCATTCACGTGTAATCACCTTTTTCTTCACCATATTTCCTCTGCTTCACTTTTTGTTATCAAGTAAGATCTTTGACTTGTAGTTTCATTAAATACTTTTGTATGCAAAATCCGATCTCGCATTTTACTAATTCTTACCCTCTGATGAGAAGGAAAGTATTCCTTCGAAACTCCGCGGATTAAGGACTATCCACTTATTAATTTTTTCATTTTCAGATTAAATATGTTTTTAATTCTTTTTAAAGTGTTTTTAACATGTTTTATTAACTATTTGCTCTCATATATATATATATATATATATATATATATATATATATATATATATAAGAGCAAATAGTTAATAAAACATATATAGAGAGAGAGAGACAGACAGACGGACAGACATTATTGAACAGTGCGAAGTATTTCTGCTTAATCGTCTTTTTTTGTAATTTCTCCATTTTTCGTATGGTCGTTCGCAGTCAAATTTCTGTAAGAACATTTTATAGTCGTTTTCTTCCATCTGTTTTTGTTTTATTGTTTTGTTTAAAATCATGATGCTTTTATATGTTTCAGTTAAAATTACATTTAAATGACTTAAAATAGTGAAGCGTCTTGTGCATAAAAGATATGTTTTAACGTGTTAAGAAAGTGGCTAAAATAAATGTACAATGGTTTAAAAATGTGATTTACAAAATTGTATGGAATTTACAGTTTTTTATTTATTTAACAGATTTATAAATATTTATTTAATATATATATATATATATATATATATATATATATATATATATATATATATATAGGATGGCTACGTACACAGGCATTTAAAATGTTGTTACTGTTTACGAAATTTATATTGTTAATTTTTGGCTGATTAGCTCTTATATATAGTGCTTCCAATATTTTTAGTCTTTTTACGTTTGAATCAATATGAATGATTTTCGTGTTTTCAACTATGATTTTTCTAAACCGGGAATGTGGGCAGCCATGCTGTTTTAAGTGTTAGTAAATCGAACTTATAGCTGAAAGGTGTTGGTCATGTGTCTAATGCAGCTATTAAATATAATTTGAATTTAAGCGTATAAAAGATAAAAGCATAGTTTAACCGAAACAGTAATAAAAAAACTGCCTGAAGACACTAGAAGAAAATCAGTTGAAATTACTTGCAAAAAAAAAAACAGATGGACGAAAATTACTATGCAACTTTCTTACACAAATTTGACCGCGATATTAGAACGACCATCCGAAAAATGGAGAAATTAATAAAAGACGATTAAGCAGAAACACTCCATGCTGTTCAACAATGTCTGTCTAAATAAAAACATGCTGCCTAAATACACTATATATATATATATATATATATATATATATATATATATATATATATATATATATATATATATATATATATATATATACTTCTGTCTTGGTGCGGTGTCAGGACTGTAATCTTGGATCATGACAAAAGTACGATAGCAATCATTTATTCAACATCTATATATTAGATGACGCTAATACATTTCCTGTGTGCGAGTTGTTATTCTATCCGACGTGAATGAATCTTAAAACTGTGCATGTCGGCAATTTCCTAAGAAGGGCGAATATCTTCAACTAAACATTTTCGTTTTTATGCATATTGAAGTACATTTTCCCGTAATAAAAAAGAGAAATGCGTTATCGTCAACATCTAACTGATGATGTTGACAGCACAAAAGATTATTCGTTGAAGAACCTTTTTCGTCAAAATTTTCAGCAGCCTCGAGAATTACATGTTCTCATGAGTACCTTTCCCTTTCCAACAAACTCTTTAATTCTAAATGATTGTTAAAAATAAAAACAATAAAGTGGACGACCATACTCCAAGGCGACCTAATCACTCCTTTTTCGTTAACTACTACAAGTGTAAGGGACGGCGCCACTCTTTTTTATCATGTTTACTCCGCTTACCCTTGATCCTCACATTATAATTCTGAGTGTTTAGCAAGAGAGCATCAAGTACCATGTTTTTAAGTCTAGGGCACAACCCGACCAAAGATTGAAGCTCTTCTGTCTAGGCTAATTAGCGAACTTAGCAATATGTCAAATGAACCGATTTCTAAAAGAACAGATAAAGTAAATATTTAAAATAGAAATTTTATTTTGGACAAACGGTTCACACATCGTAATGTCATGAGATTTCACTGGAATGATAGAAAAAGACAAATCTAAATGAAAATGTTAACAGGTAACCAGATATAGATCAGCAACGATGATAAAGGTCGTGTTTGGAATGTGATTTTCTGTGATAATTAAAAGCATGAGATCAGAATTGAAAATATAAACATTTTATTATTTATTTTTTTATATGCCGTTTTAAGGATTTTTTAAAACCTATATCAGAAAAGAACCGCGCAGGACGAAACTTGCCGTCGACGGAGGCGGATGGGCCACCTTTTGCTCACGTGGCCTATGGAGTTAACTGCACCTGTAAGACAGATGCACATCAAGGAAATATCCACATTCTACTGCGATACCTTGTAATCTATATGTTTCTTTATCTCTTTTCATATATATATATATATATATATATATATATATATATATATATTTTTATAAAGTAATAGGGTTCGTGTGTTTCTGTCTGTGTGTACAGCTCTCCATCATCAACGAAATATAAAGGATGTAAGAGGGTAGATCTCTCCTGGTAGAGAAACATTAGAACCCATTTTAGGATGTTTCTGTTATAGGAGACATTAGAATCTATGCCTAATTTCTTTATATACTAGTCTACAAACCACCCCCATATCGAATGACTTATGCTCATTTGCATATCACATTATATTAAATCTCTTTAAGTAATTACCTCGACCTTATTACATATTGGAAATATTCTAATCATTTCAACTGTACTATTTACAAAATCTATTTAACATTTAATTATTTAATATATTTTCATTTAATTTTATATTCGATTTATTTCACTTTACGTATATTATCAAAACAATTCATTGGCGAGCAAAGCTTTATGTTTTGGGATTGTATTGAAAATGTAATGGAAATTTCAATTTCGTTCCGTTTTAATCTTTTATATTTTACTTGCCAATATTATTGAAAGAATACAATTCAACTATCGTAATTTTATATAAATAAACAAAAACAAATATTTTAAAATAAAACTTTATTAAAAAAGAAATAATTTTATTTTTAAATGAAAAAAATCAATTTAGTAAAATAATTGTATTAAACACCCCCAGCCTTGTCAGCAAACCTGTAAACCTATAAAAGTTAACATTTCGAATGTAAACAGTGATTTTTCGATTTTGTTAGCGCTTGCCGCAATTAAAGACAATTAAAACGGAACTAACTTTATTTCCATTCTATTTTTTAAACAACCCCCAAAACATAACGCTCTCTTCCAGTTATAGCCAATTTTTTTTTAATTAAATAAAACAGGTCAAAATAAACAGATAAGCGCATTTTCTTTTACATTTTTCTTACAACCAACGTTGTCATTTTAACCAACTACCGTTACTTTTGTGGGGTTGTTTTGAAAATGGCACGGAGATTATAATTTCGTTTCAATTTAATCTTTCTGGTCGAGCCTATTTCGAAAGCGTGTCTAATCATAGATTTGAACTACAAATATTTTATTACATTTTGATTATTACTATCTTAAGACTTAAAGCTTATATTTATTTCATTTTTCTATTTATATATTGAATTAGTTATTTCCAGTCTTATTTAAACTTAGTGCTTTCTTTAAACCGGATGAACCTTTTATAAAAATATGAGTTTAACGTAAAGAACACGAACAAGGTTTTATTCAACTGAATTTCTTCCAGTTTACTAACAAAATATATAAATTTAAAAGAGATATAAATAATAAAATAAAAAGGTTATGTAATTTAAAAGAAATACACGTACTCACAAAAGCAGAACTTTTTTTACACATTTTTTTCTTTAAAACCATAACAATGAGACTAACAATTACCTAGATCTGAGTAATTATTTGTTTTAATAGAACTGTTTTAATTGTGCTGTTTACTTAGTTAACCTAAGTTGGTATTACATTTATTTTACATTTACTTTTTTTTTTTAATTATTACTTTTAGACTGTGACGTTTACACCCGGAAGTAATGGGTCACACGTAGGTCGCTTTTATTCATTCCTTTTGGTCAAGATCAAAGTGTAGTATCTGTTCTTCAGATGCTGCACTTCATTTTCTTGTTCTCTTTCGGTGGAGGAGAAATCCTTCACGACTGAGACAATTTTTATTTTTGTACCTTTTCTCCACGTTAAAAAACGACCCTGGTGTCTAACTCTGTCCCGTGGGGAGGCATAGTAAATAGGTACAATATAATTGTTTATAATTGTACTATTCAGAAATATTATTTATAGTTCGTCCATTTCAGTTAGTATACATTTCCTTTACGCTTAATTAATTTACAATCATTAATATCGTTAAACAATTCCGTTTAAAATCGAAATTATGCCACCCAAACGAAGTAGAAACGAAAGTGAGGAAGAAAGAATGGAAAGATTGGAAGCTAATAGACTAAGAGTTGCTGCAGTTCGCTCCAATGAAAACAATTCAGATAGAGAAAGACGTCTAGAACTTAACAGGATACGTCAAAGAGAAAGGAGAGCAAGACTGTCAGATTTGGAAAGAGAAACCCAACGTGAAGCTGACAGAACTAGACATGCTGTAAGGCGGTTAAATTCATCACAAGATGAAATTCAAGAAAGGCAAAGATATGCACTGGAAAGAGAAGCAATATTACGATCGAATGAATTATATGAGGTAAGTAGACGTACACAAGGTCAGTTGAGAGTGGCTCAACGACATCAGAATGAATCGGAAACCCAACGAAGCTTTCGCCTATACCAAGGGCAACAACGAGAGGCTGCATGGAGAGAGAGTATGACTTTGCCCCAGCAATTGACAGAAAACGAGGCAGCTAGACAACGAATGACTGCTTTGAGACACCATGAAATAGAACACTGCAATAGAAAAGGATTGCTCTACAACAAAAATGACTCTCTCACTACAGCTGATATAGGAAAAATGGACAAAGTATGTCAACATTGCTCAGCTGTAAAATTTAAAGGAGAAACCCCTGGTTGTTGTTGTTCTTCTGGCAAAGTTGTGCTTGATAGCTTTCCACCACTGCCTCAGTTGCTTCAAGATTTGCTCTCCGGCAATGGTCCCATCTCTAAAGACTTTCTGCAAAATCTACGCAGTTATAACAATTGTTTTGCAATGACATCATTTGGTCACAAAATTGTGGCAGTACATGGGTGGAATCCTTCTTTTAGAATTCGAGGCCAGGTTTGCCACCAGATTGGGAGTCTTTTACCACCTGAAGATGAAATAGCAAAGTTTATTCAAGTCTACTTCTTGGATAGTCTGGAAGAGGAACTACATAATCGGGGACGTGACAGTAGACTCAATAGAGACATTCTCCAAAGTCTGACTGAATTTTTACATGAGAACAACAGCTTCATTTGTCAGCTGAAAACAACAAAGGAGAGGATTGAAGAAGAACACTTGGTAGAACATAAAGTTGTCATAAGGGAAGACCGAAGGCCGCAAGAAGAGCATCCACGGCGATTCAATGCTCCAACAACAACGTATGAGATTGGAATATTAATGGAGAATGAACCAACAGCTAACCGGGATATTGTCTTGCGTTTTAGAAATGATACATTAAAATGGATCTCCGAACTACATCCCCTCTACGATACTTTAATGTACCCGTTAATGTACCCCTATGGTTCTCCATCTTACAACATCTACATGAAGGCATCCAATGGGCGAAAAGTTACCCAACATCAATTTTATTCGTACCATTTAATGACTCGGCCTGGAAACTATTTTCTCTGGTACCGAAGGCTATTTCAACAATGGCTGGTGGATGTGTACTGCAAGATTGAAACAGAACGTTTACAGTTCCTGAGGCGTGAGCAACAGACCCTGAGAGCTGACAATTATAGCAACTTGAGAGATTCAATTCTTAGGGAGGATGGGAATCCAGAACAGTTTGGTCAACGAGTTGTTCGTCCGGCAACTTATACAGGAGGCCCTCGATACATGTTTGAGCGTCAAAGTGATGCCATGGCATATGTTCGGCGAATGGGCCGAGCCGACCTCTTCATCACGTTCACAACAAATCCAAAGTGGACAGAAATTACAGAAAATTGTCTTCAAGGGCAAGACCCTCAGGATCGTCCAGATATTGTTGCCAGGGTTTTCAGGCAGAAGCTAAAAAAGTTACTTGAATTTATTAAAAAGGGAGGATTTGGCAGGTTGAGGGCTTTCCTGTACAGTATTGAATATCAAAAAAGAGGACTGCCGCATGCACACATCCTCACCTGGCAGGCCCCAGAGGACAAACTTCTACCAGAAAAAATGGATCTCTGCATATCTGCAGAGATCCCTGACAAAGAGGAAGATCCTGATCTTCATGCTAAAGTGATGGCACATATGGTGCATGGACCTTGTGGACCATTTAATCCAAATTGTCCATGTACGATTGACAACAAATGTTCCAAAAAATACCCAAAAGAATTTCTTCAGTGTACCGAGCAAGGCCAAGACTCTTACCCCAAGTACAGGCGAAGAAAACCAGAAGATGGAAGCCAGACTGGTACAATAAGGATGAAGAGAAATGGTCGGTATGTTAATCAAGAAATAACAAACCAGTGGATTGTTCCGTACAACAAGGTCCTCCTTCAGCAGTCCAACGCTCACATTAACGTAGAAATTTGCAGCTCGATCCAAAGCATCAAATATGTCCTCAAATACGTGAATAAAGGATGTGATCAAGCAGTGTTTGAACTACAAAGAACTGATGGAGCAGCTAACCAACAAGGCCAAGTACAAAGTCACATTGTGGATGAGATCCAGCAGTTCCAGAATGCAAGGTATGTCGGCAGTTCAGAGGCGGCCTGGAGGATATTGGAACATCCCATCCATGAACATTTCCCCCCAATTGTACAACTTTCTGTTCATCTTGAAAATGGGCAGCATGTCATGTTCTCAGCTGATACTGCTCTGGAACGAGCCCAAGGTCCACCGCCTGCCACAACTTTGACACCATTTTTTCAACTCTGCCATGAGGATGACTTTGCAAGGGGTCTCAAATACGTAGAAGTCCCTGAGTTTTACACTTGGAACAAATCGACAAAGAAATGGATGAGAAGAATGCGTGGGGTACAAGTTGAAGGTACTGAAAATGATGATGTATGGAAGGCACCATGCATTGGGAGAATCTACACGATTAGTCCAAAAGCAGGGGAGTGTTATTTCTTACGCCTGTTGCTCAATGAGGTTGCTGGTCCAACTTCATTTCAAAATTTGCGAGCATACAATGGTCAGGTGTTTGAAACATACAGAGCAGCGTGCCTTGCTCGAGGCCTTCTAGAAAATGACCATCACTTGCATCAAGCAGTAGGAGAGGCAAGTGCCACTCAATCACCTTCAAATTTGCGAAGCCTATTTGTGATAATTTTAACAGCCTGTGAGCCAAGAAATCCTCTTGAGATCTGGATGGCTTTTCGTGATGTAATATCTGAAGACATTCTTTACAGATACAGGCAAGAAGTTAACAATCCAGAAGCAGATTTTAATGAGGACATCTACAATAAAACTCTTTGTCTAATTGAAGAAAAAGTTCTCCTTATGTGCGGTCAACCATTGGCAAGCTATGGATTACCTGCACCAACGCAAGGGAGAGATGAAAGACTCGCGAGAGAGTATCAACGTGAAGTTACTTATAATCTTGAAGAACTTTCCCTACAAGCAAAAAATATGCAAGAAAAACTGACCGATTCTCAAAGAGAAGTTTACAATTCATTCATGGCAATGTTGGAAGCACAAGGTGAAATGAACAAAAACATGATGTTTCTTGATGCTCCAGGTGGTACGGGCAAGACTTTTGTAATCAATTTGATCCTTGCAAAGATTAGATCCATGAGAAAGATTGTGCTTGCAACAGCATCCAGTGGCATTGCTGCTACTCTACTACAAGGTGGCCGCACTCTTCACAGCACGTTTAAAGTACCCTTGGATACTCATCGAATGGATCAGCCAGTTTGCAAAATTACTGGTAACTCAGCCTTGGCAAATGTAATTAGAGACACCTCTGCAATCATTGTAGACGAAGCCCCAATGACGCACAAGAGTGCTTATGAAGCAATTGACCGAACACTGCAAGACATCACAGGAAACAAGAATCCCATGGGTGGCATTCCAACCTTATTTTGCGGTGATTTCCGTCAAATCCTCCCAGTGGTTAAAAATGGCACAAGGGCTAACATTGTCAATGCAAGATTGAAACAATCCTATCTCTGGAGGCACGTTATAGTGAAGAGACTGACTACTAATATGAGAGCCTATATCTCTGATAACACAGCTACAGCAGACTTCTCAAAATTGCTTCTCCAAATCGGTAATGGTCAGTTTCCTATCACTTCTTCACCTGACACAATTAAGATTCCAACTGCGCTTGGTAAATGTGTCGGTAATCAGAAGCAACTGAAAGACAAAGTGTACCCAGACCTGCAAAACAATGGAAAATCACCGGATTGGCTTGCTGAGAGGGCTATTATTTCGCCATTAAACAGCAATGTGAATCATTTGAACAATTCAATAATGAATGAATTTCCAGGAGACACAAAGCAATACAAGTCAGTTGATTCGGCTACTAATGAATATGAAGCTGTTCACTACCCTGTGGAGTTTTTAAACTCTTTGGAGATATCTGGAATGCCTCCACACATTTTAAATCTCAAAATTGGATCGCCAATCATGATTCTTCGATCCTTGGAACCGCCAAAAACAACAAACGGAACCAGATGTGTTATCACCAGATTGCACACCAATGTACTTGAGGCCACCATTTCCTGTGGTCCCTACAAAGGCGAAACCGTTCTACTGCCAAGGATCCCCTTAGTTCCATCGGACTCAGAACTTCCATTTAAATTCCGGAGACTCCAATTTCCTGTGAAGGTGTGTTTTGCAATGAGCATAAACAAAAGTCAAGGTCAGACATTTAACACCATTGGCGTAGACTTGACATCAGACTGCTTCAGTCACGGTATGTTCTACGTCTCCATCAGCCGGACAGGAAGTTCAGAAAAACTCTACATTCTGGCTCCAAATCAAAGCAGCAGAAATGTAGTTTACCCTGAGGCTCTTCAGTGAAAAGTTCGAGAAATGGATATGAGGAAAAACTGACATGATCTGATTGTGGTAAGTTTTTAGTATTGAATGTGCAAGATAAAATTTAAGCAAGAGTTGAAAATGACTTCAATGAAAAATTTACTATGTAACATCAAGTAACCTTCCTTTTTGATGAAAATGTTTTGTGAAGTTCCTGATTGAATTTCAGTCACTACAAGAGGTAGTTAAAATGTTAATCACCTTATGCAATCGTTGCTCTTACAACATCAGCTTACTGGAAAGGTGCCCACAGATTTTGGTACCCGAGTGCGCAACAAAGCTCCGTGCAAAGCACGGGTATCTTTGCTAGTATATATATAATGAGCTTCGTTGTTTTGATTCTTTGTTTTTGCTGCAAATAATTTCGCATTTATTAACGAGTAAAAAACGCGCATGATTACCGTGGATATTTACATCTCTGAGTTTCTTTTTTTCTTCTTTTTCTAGTTGGTGTAATAACGGGAGAAATTTTCAGAAATAGAACAACAAACAACGCCATTATTTGCTTCTGTGGTTTAGTTTACGTTTTCAACAACTCTAGGCAATATACATCTGAATTGACAACCATTTCTAAATCTGGTACCGTAGATGAAATATTTATCCCTTTCCAATGGGAAGATGTTACGCAATAGTTTGAAAGTAAGCACTATAGAAAAAGAACACGCTAGTGTGCAATATATGCGTGCACAGTCCCGTCCGCATTTACTGGTAGGAGCGCTTCAGGCGATTAATAATATTAGTAAGACTCCTCCTTGAAGGGAGAAGATAAAGTCTGATAGTGTGGACCTCCTACACAAAACCAGTTATATATGTCAGAAGTAGGGAACAAACCATGTCAACAATTGTCTAGAGTTTGTTAGATTTGATGTTGAATGAAAACCCCTGGATGTGTAGGGGTGTAGGGTGTTCTGTAAAAGATGGCTCGATAATTTAAGTAATTTTGTATGCCCTGAAAATCAGAATCGACCTCACTTCTCTGTCGCAGACTTGCACCAATAACTACGTATCTTATAACGTAGGAATAATTGTACTTGTTCATTTCTAATAGAGATTTCCATTACTCAAACCGTATTTGGAAAAATTCCGTTTTAACATTGTTTTTACACACGCGTTTTAATCTTGCGATACTAGTAGAGGAATCCATAACGTATTTCTTAATTTTTCCGAAACTTTTAACCAAAAATATGAAAGAATCCACGCCATATTTTGAAAATCACTGCGATAAAACAAAAAAAAAACGGTGTAGCTGTGGCATTATATTATTTGTAAAGTGTATTTTCCTATATAAGCGTTTTCCACTCTGATATTAAACTGTATATATATATATATATATATATATATATATATATATATATATGCGAGTAGCATATATATATATATATATATATATATATATATATATATATAATGCTTGTATGTCTATGATTTCCTATATACTAATCCAATGAAACACTAGTGTTTATAAAATTATACCTTAGCGAATAATAATAATAATCATTTGGTTGCAGCAGAATATGTTTTGTTGTTGTTGTTGTTGTTGTTATTATTATTATTATTATTATTATTATTATTATTATTATTATTATTATTATCTATATATTAATATGCTTGTCCGTACGGTGTCACGTCATCATCATCGCAAACATTAATTAATGTGAATTATCTCCCTTTATTGTTCAATCTTTATTAGTTAAAAATCATTAAACCCTTTTATTTCCCAAAACTTCCTGAACAAAAATAAAAGAAAGTATATATATATATATATATATATATATATATATATATATATATATATATATATATATATATATATGAACTGTCTATTTATGGTTCCGGATTATTTTAAAGACAATTATGCATAGAAGGTATCGTTCCACAGTTTAAATAGTATAGTATTTTACTTACATTTTTAACGATGTCTTCTGTAGTACGGAACGCTTATTCTATTTTATTCAGTAATAAATATATTTTTTACATTTAACGCTACGAGTTCGTTTTTTTTTTGTTTGTTTTTTTTTGTTTTGTTTTACTGTGCCACTTTATCTTTTTATTTTTATTTTTATCTACTTTTGAGTGAGCCTTACATAACAAAAAATATGTTTAGAAATAAATGTTACAAAAGTCAAGAATGACTTTATTAAATAAATCACCAAATTCACCATTCGCAAATACACTGAGTAACACAGTCAAAACATATTTTACGTCTTGTTCTGTTTTGTTTTTGTTTTACGGCATATCAATCCTTTTTCGCGTTATTTAATGCCGAATCGAGTAATTTTCTAACATTTATACAACTTCACGTTGTTTACATAGTTATTATGTTTTGTTCGTTTCATTTTGCAGTCATCATCTTCTAATACCTACCGACAGGGCATGCATATTTAAATACTATAAAAAATGGACACAACAATTTTTTTAATATGAAATAAAACACTTTTTTTCATTACTTACGATTTAATTTATTTAAAGAAATATTTATTTCCTATTTAAAGATTTTCAGTATATTTTATTTAACTAAAGGATTTTTCCATTATTTTTATTACATTGTTAGGTGAAGTTTCAGAATAGTTAACCCCCCTCTTCATAGTAAGAATGGCTTTCAGCATGATTCTTACAATAGCGGTATCAAAGTTTTTGTTCCTTATTTTAAAACAAATTATTAAAAAAAGATACAAGACCATTAAATTTTTTTCATTAAATCGCTATTTAGGTGAAGGTTCAAAATAGTTAACCCTTCTCCCCATAACCGTTTTTTATGCAGTAAAATACTTTGTTTCAATAATTATGGTTTAAATAAATATTTATTCCTTATTAAAAGATTTACAGTATATTTTATTTAATTGAAATCTATATTAATAATTCGACTTAAAAAATATTTGTGAATTTCCAAATCTTCATTGAATAAAATTCAAAATAAATAGAAAAGTCTATTGCATATGTAAAAGTTGACGGTTGCTTACTTAACTTCATTAAAAGCTATCAAAGTCAACCAAGAGCTGCTCAATATTCTGGCTTAATGGATCATTTAGCAAGGAATGAAGATGGTTATTCTTGTGTACTAGTTATTCTACCATCTACATTTATAGGAAGTCCTAGCAATCTACAACAGCTTTATCAAGATGCAATGGCAGTTTTCTGTGACCTATTCATTACTCACACGTGTAATCCAAAATGACCTGAAATATTAAACAACTTGGGGTCATCAGAACTTTCACAAAATCGACGTCAACAATGTCACAGTTTTTTTAAATTCACAGTCTGACTCCCAAGAACCTGCTGACTGACCACTATTCTCACTACAAGCAGCTGATCGACGTCCCTGTCACCGCCTCAATCATCACCAGCACTTCCTGACAATATCAACAGCATCAGTTACGATCGCATTGACCTTCAATAAAAGTTTAAACTAAAGTTCTTTGTTCTACTTGCTTCCATACGTTCATTTTTGTAACATTACAATAAGGAATTTCTTACTGATGTGTTTTAAAAGATTTTAACTACCGTGGAATTTCCACGGGTCCTGCTAGTTATTATTATTATTATTATTATTATTGGCTCACATGGAGATTTCACACATTGGAAACCTGTGGTATTCTCTGGAAGCTGAGTGACAACCAGTCTCCCCAGACGTCCGGCTCTCTCCACCTCCTTCGATAGCATTTGCAAATGAATTTGCATCGTCGCAACAGCCGCTTACCATTGATTTCTCGCTGGTAGTGGCCATTGGTTTATACTGGAATTTGAGTGGCATTCAGCCTCTCCAAGGTCCCAGTTCTCTTTGCGCTTGTCCAGCCGATGTCTGGTTGGCGCTCGCTCCTCGGTCTTTCAGTCCTTATTGAACCTTCTCGGCCCTTTGGTATCATTTTTTTGGGGGGGTCGGTGAGGAAACAATGGGGGGTGCATTATGGGAGGGTGTAGAACTTGTAAATATGCAGTTTAGGTGTTCTTCATTCCCTGTAACGCTTATTCGTTATTATTATTATTATTATTATTATGTAAGCGATGATGGGAGGTGGGCAACTGAGGAGGTATGGAATCCTATGGTTAGGGGAAGTGATGAGAAAGAGTTTGGAGGATCTAAGGCAGATAAGATCACTGACTCTGAGACAATGGAGCCAGTGAAAGGAGCTGATGTATGGAAAAGTGGTGATGAAGTTCGAACTTTGACTTCTGTAGAAAAAGAAGTGCTTCAGAAGTTAAGAGACGTTCTTCTTAGAGACGATATCATAGAGATTCCAGGTATGAAGAGTAGTGATAGGCGGAAGGTGAAAAACGAGAAATAATTCAAGGAGTAATTCACAACATCATAAGAAAGAACATATCGATTACGGAACTTAATAGGCTTCTATATATAGCGTCATACCTTATTGCGAATCGTCTTGGCTTATTACAGAAGAAAAAGAGAGATATGAAGAATAGAAGGCCACACTGGCAGAGGCGGCTTGAAGTAAGTATTAAACGGTGGCGGAAAGACATTGGTAGAATCGAAGAAATAAGAAAAGGAGTAAAACTAGGGCAGTAAGCTAAGGGCGAGCTTGAAAGGAGGTATAGATTGCTGGAAAAGGGAACGATGAACGTTCTAACAATGTTGAAAGATAAGGTCCACACTGGTGATATGAAAATTAGGAACTTTGTTGGAAAAAGTGTTGCATTTCGGCAGAACAACCTTTTCCGGAACAATCAGTCTCAGCTGTATAAAGAATTAAATGGTAGTAAACAGGCGGGAAATAACAACACTCCAAATGCAATAGACGCAAGGAAGTTCTGAAATGGGATTTGGTCTGTCGAAAGGCGATATAACGAGAAGGCTACCTGGTTGGGAGAGGTCAGAGAAAGGCTATCAGAAATGCAGCAGATGAAGAACGTTGAGATAACCATCGATGACGTTAAGGCTGACATACGAAGGATGACAAACTGGAAGGCACCTGGTCCAGATGGAGTGATGGGTTTCTGGTTTAAACAGTTCCCATGCCTTTATCCACCTATAGCTGCTGCTCTGCAAAGGATTGTAGAGTCGGGAGATGTCCCTGATTGGCTTGTGAAGGGAAGAACAACACTGATTAGGAAAGATCCTGCAAAAGGAACAGATGCCAATAACTATAGACCAATTACATGTCTGCCATTGATTTGGAAACTGTTGACTGGAATATTTGCGGAGAAAATTTATGAACATCTAGAGAGTAATGGTGTTTTTCCTGAGGAACAAAAGGGGTGCCGGAAAGGCTCGAGAGGTACTAAAGAGCAACTATTAATTGATAAAGCAATAATGCAGGATGCGAAGAGGAATCTGAGCGAAGCATGGATCGATTAAAGAAAGGCTTATTGCATGGTTCCTCATTCATGGAAACGTGAAACGCTATTGATGATGGAGGTTGCTGAGAATGTGGTAGGGCTTTTGGAGACAAGTATGGCTCAATGGAAAACGGTGCTGACAGCAAACAGAGAGGAGATGGGGCAAGTTAGCAGTAAACGTAGGATATGTCAAGGATATTCGTTATCGCCACTTCTTTTTGTAATGATAATGGTGCTACTGAGCATCCTCTTGAAGAGAGGAAAATTGGGGTATAACGTTGGATCTGGTGACAGACGCCTCAACCATCTACTGTTTATGGATGATTTGAAAATATTCGCTAGAAATGAAAAGGAAAACGGAGAGACTGATAGAACTTGTGGGGACATACTCAGAAGACATTGGGATGGAGTTTGGGATTAGTAGATGTGTGGTGCTGGTGATGAAAAGAGGAGTAAAGGTTCATTCGAATGGAATAGTGCTGCCAAATGGAGAAATCATGAAAGCAATAGAAGATACAGGTATTTAGGAGTGCTGGAAGGTGTAGGCATCATGAACAGACAAATGAAAGCAAAGTCTTAGAAGAGTAAAACTAATTGCAAATCGAAACTGTATGGAGGAAACCTAATGAAAGCAGTAAATGCATGAGTAGTCAGTGTTTTGAGATACAGTGCGGGAATTTTAGAATGGTCTGACAAGGATTTGCATGCCATGGATATCAAAACAAGAACAGTTTTAGCAATGTTTGATATATTTCACATTCGAAGTAACGTATCAAGGCTGTATTAAAAGAGGAAAGATGGTGGGAGAGGATTGAACAGTTTAAAAGATTGTGTTAGAACCGAGATGTCGTTGAAGGAGCATGTGGTTAGAAGTGGGGAGTGGATGCTTAAGGTTGTGGCAAATGAAGTGGAGGTGTGTGAGACCAAGGCTGATTATGTGAGGGCAGAGGAACTGGCTAGGAAGAAAATGCATGGAAGGTTCTTCCAGGATATAGCAGAAGTGGCTGATGAAAGATCATGGCAATGGCTTAGAGCTAGGTATCTGTCTAAGGGTACTGAAGCTTTTGTTTGTGCAGCACAAGAGCAGGCATTAGGAACATGATTGTTCAAAAAAGTGGTTCTAGGCGAGGAAGTTGCTGCAGAATGCCGGATTTGTAGTAAGACCTCATAGTCAATTGCGCACCTTGCAGCAAGGTGTAGTAGACTGGCCCAGAGAGAGTACCGCAAAGGCATGATCGCATGGGACTTCGGATATATTGGAGGTGTGTAAGAGGGTTGGGGTGAAGTATGCTGGAAAATGGTTTGAGGAGGTGCCTGATGAAGTGAGAACAAGTGAGGATGGTAAGGTAGAGGTATGATGAGACAAAAGTGTCATAACGACCAAGCAATTGGAACATAATCGTCCGGATTTGGTTGTCATTGACAAGGTCTCAAAAAAACTGGCAGATTGTAGACTCCTCAGTACCCTGGGACAGAAATGTGAGAAAGAAGGAGAATGAGAAGTGGAGCAATTATGCTCCATTAGCCTTGGAGATAAGGCGTATACACGGGGTTAAAACACAAATAATCCCGGTCGTAGTTGGTAAACTAGGAATAAAATCAAGTCGTCTGGAAGAACACTTGAAAAAACTACAAATCCCCGATGTTTTAGGTCCTGGATAGGACCTAAAACTATATCCGATGGTGAGGCCCCACCTTGCGGGCCTTGGGGAGTGTGGAGCCACCCTTTAATTGTTATTGCTCCCAGGTCCACTCTGACCCGGAGTGGTAGTACCTGGTAGGGTCCCAACTATGGGTTAAATAGAATCCGACTTACAAAAACAAATATACTCCATTAAAAAATCCTTCCTGAAAATAACTAGATTCGGCATTAAATAACCTGAAAAAGGTTGCTATGCCGTAAAACAAAAACAACCAACCAACCCGATGTTTTAGGCGGCCTTCAGACCTCTGCAATTATAGGTACCACCAACATCCTTAGGAAACCCTTGATCTTTGAAGCTCCTGGTTTGAAACCGTGATTAAAGGAAATCCTCTGTAAATTAATCTTATCCCTTTCCAGAGAGACGTTCATAAACAAAATCAAAATTATTATTATTAGTAGTAGTAGTAGTAGTAGTAGTAGTAGTAGTGTGTTTTGTAATGGCACCTAAAGTGCATTAAATTTGTTGATCGATGATATAATTTGGGAAGTATACACACACACAAGGCGCAATTAATGAGCAAGTAGCATCTCAAATGTTAAAGTGTCTATATATATATATATATATATATATATATATATATATGACTGTATGACTATTATTTCCTATATTCTAATCCAATGAATCACTGGTGTTTAAAAAATAGTGTCCAATAGCAAGTACAGCTGTATTTTTTTATACATTAAATTATTGGATAGTTGAGAATACTGGTATAATGATGCTGGATTTTGAAAGAAATCAAAGCCGAAACATGTCTGCGTATATGTAGCCAATAACATCCGTATAAAATTATAGAACTATATATATATATATATATATATATATATATATACTAAATAAAAAACGATTCTGCTAAATAAATACGGTGATCTACTTGTTATTCAGCACTATTACATTAATACAGTAAGGATTTACACGGTTATTTTATTCAATTACTATGAAAGAATGACTGGAAATTATATGTGTGTGTGCGCGCGCGCTTGATGACATATAAAATAGTTATGACTTTACATTTCATAAGGGAATAAACCGGAAAGGAATGTAAGATAGAAATAAAGCAAATGAAGGGCATTTAAAAGAAATGTTTGCAAAACTCAGATAAAACGGCCAAAAAAATTGCTTATGAAATTCCTTGCGTTGCAAAATGCAAGTCAAACAGAACGGGACTCGTCTGCGTTTTAGTTGATGATTATCTCCCTTGGCTCCGTTCTGTCGCTGTTTTTACGATGCATTCCTTTTCTCCTTTGCTTCTTATTCCACGCTCCGAACGCGAAAGGAAAAAGAAATTCAAGTTTACTCAGCTAAATTATGTTCCATTGGTTCATTATTAATCCATCATCTCGGCTGCTGACGTCTAACGTAATGAAGGTCACATCTACATCACCTTAAAACTTAAACTATTATAACTATCACTCTCTATTTGTGTGCCTTTTTCTAAACCGTGGAAAATCTTAAGTTCTGAAGGAAGCGAGAAAGAAAAATAGCAAGTCAGACAATATCCGCTGTCTTACAGATGCTTGACTGAACACTAATCCATTCTTCCCCCGGAAAAAGTTCGCAACTTACACTTGCCTAGTCACAACCACTATCAACAATTTTCCTTTTGTGCCTAAAACTAAACGAAAATTCCATGAGCAAAGTTTTTTCTAAGAACTGCTCGTCTGTTGAACACAGTACCGTGGGCTGATGCATAGCTGACCTCAACATGGTCGTTTTCAAATTCAATTTAAACAAGTTCTTGCTGAACTGTTTTCTAATAAGCAAATCCTACCCAATTTCCACGATTATCGATCATCACTGAGATGTCTAACCTTTATCCTTGAGTATAAGTGTTAACCCCCCCCCCCCGTAGTAAAAAAAATCAATTTGGAAAGAAATCCTCTACTTTAAATCAAAAGTCAACGGTGGATATTCTTTTTCTCATTATGAGATTAGTAATAATAATATTAATGTATATGAAAAATTAAATTACTGATGTAATCTATGATTTTATATGAATATTAGGGAATTAATGAATCATAATTGTTTGTTTTGTTTTTTTGGGGGGGACAGAAAGTATATACGATATTAAATTGTAAAATAAATAAACCAACGAAGGATCTAAAAGAAAAGATAGAAAATAAACTGTTCACCTCTTGGTTCAATAAAAGATCAAATTAACACCTTTTTTTTGTTTTTTGACAAATTACAGTGCAATGCTAAAAATTTGAGGTACTATAAAAACTGAAACACATTCATTGTTCAGAGCATCAAAAATTATAATACGATGAAAAATTAAATAACCGATATAATTCTATAATTTTATTATTAGTAAGGAATATTAGCAAATCATAATTTTTTGTCATTTCTAATAGAAAGTATACAGTAGCGTCCAAAAGTTAAGGAACGGTCGATCATTTTTATTGAGCGGCTTCTTACTTTATCTATGAAAAGGGAAACAACATTTTTTGGGTGAATTTTCCAATGTTCAATAATGGTAGTTAAATAAAAAATATTTTTTTATTTTTTATTTTGAATACATATTAGTTTTCACATATAAAAAAATTAATTAAATTACAGGCGTTCAAAAGTTAAGGAACCGGGAAAAATAATACAAACTTTAACAATTTTAATAACAACTTAACAAAATGCCGACTCCGAATATTCGAAAAACCTATCTATACAAGAAAACAGCTTATTTGTGGCCATTATGATGAAAAGAAGACCATAGGGGTGATTGCTAAAATATTGAACAGGTCTAAAAGTGTTGTTTTTCGGGTTATTGAAAATAGACAAAAAAAAGGTTTACCATTAACTGAAAAGAAAAAATCAGGTCGACCCCGAATAACAACTTAGAGGATGGATAGAAAAATCACTTGATCATCTCGTTTCTAATCGCTTTAAAACTGCGGCTTCGATATCCCGGGAGTTTACATCCGAAACGGAAAAAAAATTCCAGACAAACTATATCACAAAGATTAAACGAATTTTGATTATTTTCAAGAAGTTCATGCTCAAAACCTTTAATTTCTATTAATAATAAAAAGGCCAGATTGTTATTCGCCGAAAAAACATTTGTTTTGGGAAGAAAACAATGCGAAAAGATTCATTTTAGTGATGAATCTAAATTCACTCTTTTCGGATCAGACAAAAGACAACATGTCAGAAGAAAAAATGGAGAAAGACTGTCCCCTAAGTGTGTAAAAAGTACAGTAAAATTTGAAGGAGTGTAGTATAATAATATGGGGCATGATATCTTCAAAAGGACCTGGCGTCTTTGTGAGGATTCATGGAAAAGTAAATGTCCGAATGTACAGAGAATTGATTAGAGAATATGTGGTTTCAAATCTTTCTGATTCTGATATCTTTATGCAAGACAACGCACCGTGCCATAAAGCAAAAATAGTTTTAGAGGAGCTAAATAGATTCAATATTTGCGTAATGGATTGGCCAGCTTAGAGATCCGACCTTAAGCCAATTGAAAATGTTTGGAAAATTATTTGTGATAAGATCACAGAAAAAAAAATCTTGATGATTTATGGGAATGTATAAGAAAATCCTGGAATAATATCACCCCTATAACATGTGAACGATTAGTTCTGTCTTGTAGCAAAAGATGCCATAGTGTGATTGAAAACAAGGGGTTTTTCACTAAATACTGAAAGGATTCTTTGTTTTTTCATTAATAATTTCCCCCCATTCCTTAACTTTTGGACACCAGTAATTTAATTAAATTCGATTATATGTAAAAAAAAAAAAAAAAAAAAAAACTAATATGTATTCAAAATGAAAAATTAAAAAAGAAATTTTTGTATTTAACTACCATTATTAAACATTGGAAAATTCACCAAAAGATTTTTCCACTTTTTCATAAATAAAGTTAAAAGCCATTTTAAAGAAAATGATCGAGCGTTCCTTAACTTTTGGACGCTACTGTGCATTATTAAATTATAAATAAGGGAAACTACATTCTGTGTTCTGTTTGACTGGCTCTACATACTGGGTTATTTGTCCTTGAATTTTCAGGATGATTTTATTTAGATAATATAGTTGCCTTTGTTTCACGATGAAATACCAGTCAGCCACATAACCACTTTTTTGATAGACTTTTTGTCAGCCGTCCTGGTAACCCCTTCTATCTTTTAGAGCTTTTATCTAGTCTGTTAGATGATTGAACGCTGATGGTGGGGTCTCTTTCAAGCTTGGTTTGTCTTGTAGTGATCTTCACTTTCTCTCCCTTTCACTATCATACCTTTTACTAATCCTCACAACAATCACCGTATTTTTTACTATACTAACATCAGATGTCTCGGGATGAACTTTCCTGATGTCTAGGCCATTTCTCTTTTGCAAATCTCCTCATAGTCTTGCTTTTGTTTAATCGAGATTCTTATATTGATTAAAATCGATTTACATGTGAATGCTTATTTGCCTATTGTCTGCCAAGACTCTTTTACGCCTTTATATAGCCTTGTCCTTTTTATAAGGATATTCCAGTTTCACGTGTCCCCAGTCTTGAATCTCCTTTTATCTGTATTAGGTTGTCTTTGCAACATTCTACTTCCTAATTATTTGTTTGTATCGTTCATCTTCTGACAATGACTGCTCAGCTGTCGATGTTATATCCAGCAGTGTTGATAATGCATTGCAATTTCATCTATAAAGCTCCATCCTTGTTTCGGGGATTTTAATGCTCATCATTCTGTCTAGCACCTCCAGTCTAATTATGTGTAATCAGATCTAGCTGGTGATGTCTGTTTTAACTTTTTTCTCATGACTTATCCCAAGTTGTTACCTTCTCTACACGCTTTCCTGACAATGACCTTCATCAAGCATATTCACTTGATCTTTTCTCAGTTTTATTCCTGAATTTTGTTCTGTTTCATTTCGTGTTCATTAGGTTCTTCTGATCATGATGTTGTTGATGTTGGGATTGATTTTTCTGTTAAGTCTTCTATTGATCTCCCTTGCAAAAAAGAAATTCATGGGGCTAAGTTTGGCTACTCTAAAACGATTTGTGCCTCTGTCTCATCTAAAAAGGTTTTCTCTTGTGGTTTGGGGAGATTATATAATAGTTTGGTTAATAGTGGCAAATCTGGTATTCTTCTTCTATTTAATGGTCTTCGGGTTATTTAATCATCTGAAAATGAGGATGATCTTTTTGTTTGTCTTTTTGCAGACAATTCTTCTATTAATAATTCTAGTAGTAGTCTTTCTGATTTTTATTTGGAAAATGAAAATGTTATAATTATCGCTCCAAATATGGTTGCTATGGGTTTTTTTTTATCTTAACTAGTGTAAGACTTCTGGTCCTCATTCCTAAAGTCATTCTCAGACGTTGTGGCTCGGAACTTTCTTCTATCAAAATTATTCAATCTCTGTTTATCGAAATCATGTTTCTCTTCTTGTTGAAAGAATTCTTAGTTGTCCCTTCCATTAAAAATGTTGGCGATCGGTATGCCCCAATTAAATATCATCCTGTTAGTTTCCTCCCTGTTAATAGCTTGTTGATATTTTGGAAAATCTGGGCCTCTTTAGTGATGTGTAATATGGCTTTCGTGGTTTTCGTTCAACTGATAACTTTAAACTGTTATAATTTAGCTAATCTTTCGATTTATGGATAATTCAGGAAAGGATAGAGCAAGTTCACTTAACATTTCGAAAGAAGTGTGACATTCTGGTCTTCTATATAAACTTCAGAGTAATGGTATTGGTAATGAGGTTCTTGACATCATAAGGTCTTTTCTTTCTGATGGAAGATTGCGAGTAACTCTGAATCGTCTTTATTATCTTAACATCTAATAACAAAAAAATTAAATCAGCCCAAAAAATCTCTTTTCCAATTAAACCCAAAACTAACTGTAATTGTAATAACAAACATCTTTGCCCACTCAATAATGATTGCATTTATAAAGATGTTATATACTCATGCACAATTACTGAGCTCCCACGTAATCCTCCCATAACAGACACTAATATTTCGTCTTCAAGTTATCCTTCTTCTCATCCCCCATCTGATATAGTTACTAATCCAATATACCACTCGAGCAGCCCCTCCATCTACAGTCATACAACTAGCAATAATAATAATAATAATAATAATAATAATAATAATAATAATATTGCTCCTAACAGCCATCCTAACACTAACAACACTCATTATCCCCTCCAAAATGGTTTTCATACAATCATTGTCCCACAATTTGTTGAACTCTATGAACAACATTCAAACTATTTAACTCATACAAATCAGCAAATTAATATTAATATCAGACCTCGAGCTTTTAATAAAGTACATACATATATCGGCGCTACTTCAACATTAATTAAGAAAAGAATATCAAACCACATTTCTTCTTTTAACAACCATAATTCTAATAATAATCAAGGAACTTCTCTAACCACTTTAATTAAAAAACTTAACTCTAACAATACCCCCTTCTCAATCAAATGGACTATCATAAAAAAGTTAAGTCCTATACTCCAGGCTCTAAGTCATGTCGCCTCCGCACAACCGAAGCTATAACTATAATTACTTTCCCTCAAAGTAACAATATAATAAATTCTAAAAACGAACTGATCTCATTCTGTAAACATAAGTCCAAATTTAATTATGGTAATTTTGAAATTACATAGTTATTACTCTAACCTTTCAGATAGATATATAATTCTTCTTTAACTTTATCGTTTTTTCTACATACTTTCTTAATACTTTATAACTTAATAATCCTTTATTTTACTTCTTTATTTCTTCTTTGTTTGGCCGGATTTTTATCTGCAAATTCCGTCTTAGTCTTTTAATATTCCTATCTACCCACACATCTATATCCTGCATGTATATTTACTTATATTTTACTATATACTTACATACTTACTTGCTTTGTCCTGAATTTGCAGATACCGGCCATCCTCTCCCCTTAACATTTTTTTATTTTTTTATATTTTATATTCTATTATTTATTTATTTATTTATTATTTTTTATTTATTTATTAATTTATTTATCTATTTTTCCATTTGTGTCTTTTAACAACTCTTGCTGACATTTTCTTAAGTAATAACCAGTACATTTCAGTTGACTTATTTTTTTTTTGCCCTATATTTTTTCGCGCATTTTAACATCCTTTTTGTTTGCGTCATTTTGACATTTGCTTTTCTATCTTATATTTGATTCTATCACCAATTAATTTTTTCCCTCTTCTTCTTCCTTGATCTTTCTTATTATGTCTCGGCATTCGTGTGAAAAGCATATCTTATTTTTCTTTTATTAATATTATTGGAATGTTCCCCTTTTCTTTTCTTTGTACATATTTGTGAATTATTCCATGGATTTCGGCCTTTTGGATTATTTTGGACCATCTTCCAATTACGTGATTTCCTTGGATTTTACTTGTGCAAATGGAAACCCAATTAACTTTCTTGGAGTTATATTTTTGGATTTTACAGTCATTGGATTATTTATCTTTCACCAGACTATCCATTAACGTGTAATCACCTTTTTCTTCACCATATTCCCTCTGCTTCACTTTTTGTTATCACGTAAGATCTTTGACTTACTTGTTGTTTCATCAAATATTTTTGTATGCAAAATCCGATCCGCATTTTACTAATTCCTACCCTCTGATGAGAAGGAAAGTATTTCTTCGAAACTCCGTGGATTAAGGACTATCCACGCATCAAATATTTCTTTTTCAGATTAAATATGTTTTTAACAAAGTATTTTAACATGTTTTATTAACTGTTTGCTCTTATATATATATATATATATATATATATATATATATATATATATATATAAGATGGTCCGAAAGTAACTTCCTCTCCTAAAATAACTATAATAATTTTTTGAAGTATAACTTCTCCAATTAATGAAGAAAGTATATTACATGGACTTTTATTTAAAATACAATATGGGCACCACCATTCGCCCCTAGCTTTTCAAGTCAACCATGGACCGCATCAACTGATTTCACAAGAAACGCTTGCTAGATAAAACTAATAACTTCACGTAAATCCCCCTCAAGATTAAAAACAAAATTCATATAACAGATCTGAAAAGTAAAACAAAAGCATAGACCCATTAAGTAACACAAAAATTGAGACACAGCATTTGAATAAATTATGGTTATTTTAGAATATGGATTTACTCTCGGATCACCCTGTATATAAATATATATTCACATATAGTCTAAATATGGTCTAAGCATTTATTTACAAAATACAAAAAAAATCTAGCTTAATTTTCTGGTATATTAAGTTAACATATTGCAGATTAAGCACTTCCATAAGCTAACTTACTGCTGGAAAATTCACAATTACAAAATGGAAATCCCAATAAGAAAATGTGGACACAATTCAGTTACACTTTCATTAACGTATACATTTTAAAAAATGGCAATAATATGAATATAAATAAATAAAAGTAGACTATATAATGTTCTGCATGTTCTTTCCTTGGTTAGTTGAAAAAGCCAAATACCATTTTGGAAGGCCAAACTGCTTCAAGAAATATTAAATTTGCTAAATTTGTTTTTAAAAGGTTAATCTAGAAATCGTGGACACTGATATGAGCGTGGTCTCCCTTTGATATAGTCTCATTTGCGAATATTATTATTATAATAATATATGATAATAATCATAATAATATTTATTATAATAATAATAATAATAATAATAATAATAATATATGATCATTGTTGCAAAGGTGTGGGAAAGGAACTCGTAGTAATTTCGAAATGCGGAAGAAAAGAGTCAACAAAACATTACGTAAAAAGGGAATATTTGAAAGAAATAAGGAAAAAAGAAATACATTGTTTTCCAAGAATTGTTGGACTAAAAGGTAAACGAAAGAGTGTCTCTTACAATGTAATTTTAATGTTTGTATTGAACTATGTAGCACAATATTACATTTTTAGTATTTATTAGTACTTATTGATATATTTCATTTGGGTCAGTTCTATATTTACAATACCATGGACAAAGAAATATTGAGAAACTAATATTTGCAGCGTATTATTGTTTTCTTTTTCTGTCCCAAAACTATTTTTCCGCTATCCAAAAAATACCACCTTTATAAAAACATATTTGTTGATTAAATATATTTCTCATTCCGCAGAATTTCCACGGATCCTGCTAGTAAATATAATATTATTTACGTATTACTCGTAAGAACTATTCTGTGATACATTAGTTAGCATATTACATCATACAGGAATAAAATTGCATAAAAATGTGCGTTTGTGTGTGTGTTGTTTTCTTAGTATGAGTTCGTATAGGCCCGTGTGTTAAGAAGATCACACTAGATATAGTGTGTAAGAATTGTGCTGTGTAAGTATAGTTTGTAAGAAATAATGTCTCAACGAGAGTTGGTTGATGATTAAACGTTTTTCTTTTTAGTGCGAGAGATGAAAAGTTTTAGTATGCTTTGAACTTGATGGATGTTTGTGTGTGAAGTGCTTGCTAAAATAAAAAATACATTGTAAAGCGATGACGAGTGTTGCTGTGTAAAGCATGCGTCTGAAGCCGCGACATAAAAAAGGCAAAAAGCAAAACGAAGCGTACATCATTTAATTACGTAAATTCATTGTTCGCATAGCGACATATCACCTCAATTTGCCCTCTCTCTCTCTCTCTCTCTCTCTCTCTCTCTCTCTCTCTCTCTCTCTCTCTCTCTCTCTCTCTCTGGTGCCGATATTTTCACTGTGTGACATTTAATTACCGTCATCTCTAACAATGGATGGCGATAGACAGAATGAACAAATTCAAATTTTAATTTAGCCGGTTAGTATAACTCCAGAAAAAAAAAAGAAAACGTGTTAATCTTAATCTTAAACATAAAAAAGAGAGTATATATATATATATATATATATATATATATATATATATATATATATATATATATATATATATATATATATATATATATATATATATATATATATATATATATATACCCTATGACTTTATTGCATACTGGATACCACTGGACGGATAGGGACAGTACAAGCGCGCGCACACACACACACATATATATATATATATATATATATATATATATATACAATTATAACACTCAAATGACCTTGTAACGGGTGTTGTAATCAACATCCGGTTTACGACTTCCGCTTGTACATGCGTACATAAACAAATTATCAACGCGATAATAAAATGTATTGTTTTAATGTGTACGTTTTCAGCGTCCCAATTGTTTTTGTTTGTTTGTTTTTTCGCGTTTAAATTATTCAAATAAACAATTGTTAATACTTTCTGCATTTTTACATCGTTCATTTCCGTATTACGTTAAGGTATTTTAACGCAATTTTCTTACAAATAAATCTACTTTAACCCGTTGACAACCATAAGAGAATTTTACAACGTCGATTTACCCACTGCCTTCATTTTTTTTATTTAGTCTCCATTTTTTAATACACCTTTCTTAAAAAAACATTTATACATTTTCTTCTACACTACACAATAAATAACCCTAAAATATATTTTTTTTTAATTTGCGTTACAATCAACGCGGCAATAAAACGTGTTGTTTTACTGTGTACGTTTTCAGCGTCCAAATTGTTTTTTGGGGTGTTTTTCGCGTTTAAATTAAAAGATATATCAAAATTTGTATTTAACTTTAAGTATTATGGTATTTGTTTAGTGCACATTTACTTATAAGTATGGCCAACCACTTATAATTCAATGGCTGTCAGTTTTTTTGTTTTTTGTTTTCAAGATAAATAATTATAAACAGAACGACTTATAGAAGTCTATAAATATTTTTTTTTTTTTTTTCATTTTAATATATTTTCATAGAAATTTTTCTGTTATGTCACAAAAAACTATTTTGTTTACATCACAAGTGTCACGCTCATGCATTAATTCCATAGCTTATATTGACAAATGGATCACGGGTAGTCTAGTATATATATATATATATATATATATATATATATATATATATATATATATATATATATATATATATATATATATATATGACAGAGAGACCTACACTTGACAATATAAAGTAAACGAAATACAAGGAGTGTGGTGAAAACTCCAGATGGGTCAGATCACTGCCGGACATACGTCTTTCAGCAGAACTCTGCACAAGGCTAAGATCATTGAGGCGTGGCTGCTCAACAATGTTCCTTGCTGATCATAGGATTTAGCCGCCCGTTTTCACCTGATTGCAACTACATAACTATTTATTTTAAAGCGCAATCGAAGCAAAAACACGGTCGACTGAAAGGCGCCATCGTGGTAACGTTCGTCGGTATTGTTACCAAAGCGTGTGACTCATTTCGTGTCCGTCTTGAGATGACCGCTTTCACCACTGGTGTTTACATGGATACCTTGTGGATAAAGTGTCGGATGTCTGCATGTAAAATTTGTGTTTATATTGCTTATTTCCTTTTCTTTTTGTCGTATTTGTTTCAACAACCTGAACAACGAAGGAGTGGGAATTTGCTGCAAACTACTGTTCTACCTTTAGCTTAAAAAAGTAAAAAAGATTTTTAAAAAAAACAATGTAAAAAGAGAAACAGAAACGAAATAAATAAATAAAAGATTGAAGAAAAAGACGAAAAAGGAAGCGATATGGAATGAAAGAAGGTGGGAAGGAAGAAAGAAACAAAAGAAAGAAGGAGAGAAAGAAAGAGAAAAAAGGAAGGAAATGAAAGTGAATAAAGAAGTAAAGAATAAATCAAGTAGGGAAAATAGAGATGAACGCGTTTTAGAACGAGACAAATATGAACGGAAAAAGAAAGAAAGAAAGAAGCAAGTTAATACACCACGAAAGCAAGGAATGGACTACGGCAGTAGAGAAAAAAAAAGAGATTGAAGGAAAGAAAAATGTAAACTTTCATGTCTACTTGAAGTAACTTTTATTTATTTTTAACTAAAGTGCTTTCTTTTTCTCATTAAACGGCTTTTTACTGTCTGTGTCATTCTAACCTAATTCACGTTCAAGTTAATTTCACGAATAAAAATACAAAACTTCAAGACAAACATGTTTATTTTATCTTTTAGTATCCACGCTATCGTTTTAATTTTCAACGGTAGATTTCAGCTTCGAACTCTGCTCCACATTTATTTCGTTCTTATTTTCGTAATTGTTGCAACACAAATTAGTTTTGAAATGGTGTCATACTTGATTAACTATCTATCTCAACGTTTAACAGCAATTTACTTTGTAAAATATTACGTTGCTATAATATACGTGTAAGTGAACATATGATTATTTTCCAGATTATACTGATTTATTTGGTACTAACGCTGCGAATACTTTTTGGATCATGTTGACTACTGTCCTCATCTTGGGCGCTATTTTCACAACGTTTCGGTCGATGTAACCTCCTACTTTCTTCAGGTGTATCTTATTGAAGTTAGGATTCTTTCCGTCGCACTCGAGAATCTTTCTGCACGGAATTTCGTTCAGAACCATGCTCTCATTCTGTCCACCATGACTGCGTCCTCAATAATTTGCAATTGTATTTTGAGCGACACCGACGCTGAGGATTAAACTTTCAACCTTCAGAAAGTACTTTATGCACAGCACCACAAGTCCTTGCGGACGTGGTAACAGTATTCATCCGGCGTTGCCCGTGTGGGGATATATTGTTGGTTGGAAATATTCATTTTATTTATTTATTTTTTTTTTTTGCATTGAAAGAAAAGTTAAGAACGACATTCGCAATATGAGTTCAAGTAAATAAAAAACTACTTGTTAACGCTGCTATTGAGCATCATTTGTTCATTTCAAATGAATCAGATAATTATTGTTGATATTAGTTTACAAAATATCTTTCTAATTATGATTATTTCTAGAGTACGTACGGTAGGTGACCATGTAAAAGTTTAACTGAAAAGAGAAGTTAATCCTGGGAAACGTGTATCACGAAGATTGAACGTATACTATACAGACCATAAAGAGTAGTTGAGGTCTGCAAGAAATCTATCATATTACGCAACCTCCCAAAGGAGGAAATAAAACCTAGGAGTATTCCTCATCTGCCCCCAAAATGAGGTGGTAATTTATGGAGAATGGTAGCATGAGGAATATACTAAAAAAAGGGGGGGATAATGTTTAGAAAGAATCTATCATGGCATGAAAATATACTACCTTCTACCCAAAGGAGGAGGTAAAATCTGGGAGGATTCATACTCCGGAAATAGAAAGGTAATGCCTAATGGTATCATGACGAACGAGCGAACATAATCTACACTGCACCCTCTTACAGAAGAGGGTAATACTTGTGGAATGTTATAATAATAGAACAGATACTACACTACACACTCCAAAAAAGGGAGGTAATACATGAGAGTATACCCCAAAAGGTGATGTCTGGGATATCGCATTAAACTTTCAACCTCTAAAAGCATCCGTGGTACGATGATAAAAATGCTAAGTGATAATCAATTGTAAGTGACAGTTTTCTAGTGGCTGATGATGCAATCCTTATTACCAATGTAAATTGACCATTTAGGGGAGATAGCGAAACCGCACACCACCACCACCAACAACAACAGCAGCAGAACCACCACTATAAAACCCATACGATTTCGTACTCAATAAATAGTGTTTAGTTTCTTAAACTGTTCAAAAAATGCGTTTTGTCACTTATGGGATAGATAGATGGCATACACACGTATGAAATTATGTAGCGCAAGATTTTATACGTTATGCTTATGCTTGCCCTGGGACGAGTGTTCTTCTTTTTCATAATGTTAATTAGTCTTAAATTCTGCAACTAATTATCAACAAAAGTTTCCCATGAACTATCCATCTATTTACACACACACACACACACACACACACACACATATATATATATATATAATATAAAGCTGATTGTCTGTGTGTGTATGTGTGTGTGTGCCTGGTCACGAATACGTTCCTATATGGTTGACTATTTTAAAAAACTGATTACGTATAATGAGAGAAGATGTATCGAGACATAGGAATGGGTATGTTTGATCTGGCAGAACAGTGGTTCATTAAAATTGTGGGGTCTGCGTTCGCGCTTGGTCCACAAAGTATGGAAATAAAACATTTAAAAATAAAAAAAAACGTTTACAAGTGTTTTTTATATATATGTATATAAGAATACTTTGATAAGTACGTTTTAACTTAAATAGGGATGGTATAATAAAATTGTGAGGTCTTTTTCGTGCCTGGCCTCCATAGAACGGGAATAGGCACAAAGTTTAACAAGGTTTTTTAATATAGATCCACGGAATATTGTGATAAGTGTTTCAGTGTGAACAGGTATGGTATAATAAATTATGAGGTTTATCTATTTTATTTTTACTTTCATCATATTTTGCTTTGGTTTTGATACCTCCAAATTCGAAGCTATGTCTTTACAACCCTACCTTTTCATAACCTATCATACTTTCATAAATCAGAGTCCATTTTCTGTAGGCTGTTTTTGAACCCAGTCAACGACGGGTACTTTTGCTAGTATACATATATAAATATGTATAAAAATACATAAATAAAAAATTGAATTTCAACGACGGGTACTTTTGCTAGTATATATATATATATATATATATATATATATATATATATATATATATATATATATATTTCTCATTATCCCAAACAAAGCATACTGCAACTTGAACGTAAGGAGCCAATAATTGTGACCATGCCTAAGATAGACTAAGATGTTTATTTACGTTGCATTTGAACTTCTGCATATCAGTACGGTTTAGGAAGCAGGTAGTAGGAAGAGAATTCCGAAGTCTAACTGTTCTAAAAAATAAGTTATCTGAGTAAAAAGTTTTCTGACATTTAGGGACCTCGGCATGAAGAGGTGTGATTTTGTTGTCAAGCGAATTTGTCGGGGATATGTACGTCAAGGGGGCACAAGTGCAATGAGTTCATCAGAACACATTCCATTAAGATACTTGTAAAACAGACACAGGGAGGCTACATTGCAGTGATGGGACAGAGGTTGGAGCTTAGTTGACATTATTACACCTTTTTTTTTACCCTATCCAAGAGGGAGAGACAAGTGGTAGATACACAAACTCAGATGTGACAACAATACTCCATACATGGGCGAATGGTGGCTTTACAGGATACTCTCAGGTGCGAGCAGTTTTCTAGCACGATAGAGGGAGCCCATCTTCCTCGCAGCAGCCTTCTCAATGTGCTTATTCCAGTTCATATTTCCTGTGGATGTTAAGCCGAGGAGTTTGACGGAAGAAATCTCAGGTAGAGAGTGATTTGTTATGGATGTCGGTGGTTGGAGTGGCTTCTTGTAATTGTTAAAGGAGAGCAGTTTAGTCTTACTAGCATTAAATGTCACCATCCATTTGCGGCCCCATTCAACTATAGTTTGGGGGTCATTTTCTAAGGATTCGGCCATTGTCTTGGATTTGTGAACATCCGTTCTACCCTCATGCATGTTATAAAGCGTTGTATTATCAGCAAATATATCCATCTCTGACTTAATATTATTGGGGAGATTATCGATGAATATCTGGAATAAAAGTTGTCCAAGGATTGACACCTGAAGCACTCCCGCATTAATGTTATGCTAAGAGGTGAGAGATAAAAATTCGAATTTAAATAAACGCTTTAATAAACGATTAAATCAATAAGGAAAAAGAAAAAAGAATCCCTTTAGGCCATAGCATTTGGAAGCCAAATTCTTCTCATCAGAAAAGTAGAAAATGCCCGGTTTATAAATCTACAAAGAAATACCATAATATTCTTATAAATAAATATTACCAGTTATTTTTATACCTAAAGACACTAATGTTTCATGCTTACACAATCATCAGTGTAGGAAGTAATAATTACTGCCAGTCGAAATATTCGAACCCAATCACAAAATCAAGTTTCACTTCGTAAGCTAGCATTCTACTTCTAGGCTAACTGAAATTAACATAAGAGCTGAAATAAATTAAGTGCATATAAATTACAAGTCAGACGGCATATACAGAAAAATGTTAGAGAGTATTCAGTGACAGGAAGTCGGAATATTGTATACATTTATATATATATATATATATATATATATATATATATATATAATAAATTATATATGTAGATTTTTAAACGATAATACGATTAATAAGTGTCTTCAACCATAAAGATCATTTCCCTTAGAAAATCGACCATTTCTTTTTTTTTTTTTTTTTTTTTTGACGTAAACAAATAAGTTTACTAAGTTACGAGGTCCTACCTCTCGTTAGCGTAGCTTTTACTGTTCCTAGGAATCGAACCTCAGACAATGACATGAGTATTATGATCTAGTGTGTTAAAGTACTAGATCACTATATGCGTCAATTTTATCGATTTTAAACTTATGTAGATTTTTTGTTGATTTTTTAAGCGATAATACGGTTAATAAGCGTCTTCAACATTGAAGATTTTTATTTTCCTTAGAAAATGTGCGATTTTCTAATGAAAACAGTTAACGCACTGGGCCATAATACATATAGTCTCAGGTTCGATTCCTAAAACCAGTCAGGCTACGCTGACGAGAAGTAGGATCTCGAAATTTACATGCCCGAACGGTTACTTCAGTAAATTGTCAGACCATCCAATTCCGTATTAGATTTCGTTGAAACGAATCAGGATGCTTATATATATATATATATATATATATATATATATATATATATATATATATATATATATATATATATATATAAAAATTCAATCCAAACACGACATATTGCTAGTAAAGCTTAAGGGGCTATTGGGATAGGGTCCATATTTATAGGTGGCAAACAATCTAGGTGATGAGCTGGAGAGCGAGATATTTGTTCACATTAAATTAAAATGTTTGCATTTTGAACAATCATAGAAACAAGGAGCGGTGAGTGTATTCAAAAGGCACGCAGATCGAGAAAAGAAGCTACTGGAATTAAAAATTCCGATCCCTAGGAAGCTCTACTGAAGAGGTGGGATTTTGCTAGAGTGGGTTGAGGTTAATTACGTTAAGAGGAGGTACAAATGCAGTAAGTTCTTCGGAGTAGATCCGGTGACAGTAATCGCAAGACAAGCACACGGGTGCAACATTGGGGTGATGGAACAGGGTCTGTAACTTGGCATGGCAGAAAACACGGAACCTATTAGGTTAGAAATTCCGTTTTTCACCCTGTTCAAGAGGGGGAAGCCTAGTGGTTGGTGCACCAGCATATACGTAGCAACAATACTTCACGATGCACATAGTTACTTTTACATTAACTCAGCGCAATATAAAAAATGTAAAAATTAAACAAAACAAAAAAAATACAGAAAGAAAATCTTATATAAAAACAGCAATTAAAAAAAGATAATTTTTTATTGCTGACATACGAGGTGAAGGACTGTGCCAGGAAAATTCACAGAATGTTAAAATGATGCCAAGAGACGGATATTACATTCCGTGAAGGTTTTAGAATTTACTTTCGTCATCTAAATGATTTTTTTTTCAATTTAATAAGAAGTAGTTTGCTTAACATGTGTCCATTTAATTTGCACGCTTAATGATGAAAATGCGTATGTTTTTGCTTTTTGTTTTTTTTTATGTAAAAGAGTACTGCCAAAGAAAAATATCCACTTAAAATGGAAATATACGTTTTGTATTTTAAAAACAAGATGTTTTATTACTGAAAAAGGATGGAATCCATTGATGTAATTGACTATTTGCATGAAAATATAATTTACCTCTCCTACATAACTTCACACAGATAGCTATCATACCGCGATGCGTTCCACAGCAGCGTTTATTCTGCATTTTGTCCATCATATTTTTACTCCTAACTCATCGAATATTTAGAAAAGTCTCAAAAAATAGTTCAAGAGCTTGTGTGCGGACTGAGCAAAACTTTCTTGGTTATTATTATTTTTTTTTAAGACATTGCTTCCCTTACTGGCATGGATCTTCTACAAAAGCCCGAAAATGTTACACAAAATTAAACCTTAAAATATATATATAATTCATTATTTTATTTATTTATTATTTTATTTTACTTATAAAACTATAATCTACGGACATGCATGTTTCGAAGTCTTACTTCTCATCAGCGTAGCTGGACTGGTTTTAGGAATGTATATTTAACCGTTTACCTTGTCATTTAATGGAAATTCATAATGAATAGTATTTTATGGAAATTTAGTGAGATTAGTATTTAATGGAAATAAATGAAGATTAGTATTTAGTTGAAATTAATAGAGATTGTCATTTAGTGAAAATTAATAAATCTTAGTATTTAATGCAAATTAATAAAGATTAGAATTTTATGGAAAAATTAGCACAACATTCAACAATCAAAACAGTCATTATTCGCCAACGGACTCTAATTTTTGCATGTTTTTAGCTGGCTAAAAGGTCTAGTACATGTATAATATTTTCCAGTGATATAATGTGTGAATGTTTTCAGTATTTCATTAAACAGTGCTCAAAACGTGAGTAGAACTTTGTAAAATATGAAAATATATTTATAGCAATTAAGCTACACATAGCCGTCCTTGTTTCATTCACGTGAGAATCTTCAGACGAATTGCATTACTTTTTTCATTTTTTGTTACTGTTTGGTTTTATATGTCCACGTGGTGTTTAGTCTAGCTTAATAATTAATCAGATTCGTGGTTACTTCTCTCCCACGAGTTGATACTTTATAAGCCAATGGTTAAACTTCTTTCAAACAAAAGTTCCGATGACCTTCACTTGACCTCTATTTCTAGAAGAATACCACTTCCGGGTTGAATAAAATTGAATCCCCTGACAGAACCGGTTCGAACCATTTTTATCTTTTTGTACGGCAATAAAAATAAAAATATAATGATCTGATGTCTAGAATTTGTATACTTATTTTAATCGTAACCATTTTATAATGGATTTTGGAACACAGCTGCCACGCGTAAGAGTAGGTAAGACGAACTATAATTAGTTTAATTTAGATAGCGAGTCGAGTGTTTAGAAGTCGAGAGAACGCATTTAAGTTAAGAGCTGGTGCGGATTACCGTGTCAGTGAAAAGGAGTGCTGCAATTTTTTTTATATTTTGCATAAAATTTTATTCATGTTTATTAGGCACAAATTAAGCAAGATTTCCTCAATTTAAATAGAAAATTTGCAATTACAAAAAACAGATTGAACTATATAACAATGAAAAATAAAATCTTAGCTTAAACCGTGAAATAAATAACAGGAATCATCAGCTGTGTATCATGCGGCTGTTTCGGAATTTTCAAAAGAGAAAAAATCCATGCCTCTCCATATCATTTCCCTAATAACAAAATGTAAACACAATCCAGTTGCTATTAACTAATATATGAATTTAAAAGATAATATAATATCTATAAATAAATATGACAATACTAGCAAAAGTAAGAATTATTCCGTGATAGATGAGAACCTTTAGCTAAATCTCTACACCCTAAAAATGAGATTCTTCTTTTTAGGCTTTTACCTGTGAGCACTCTGAGAAAATAATAGTTATTTTAGAATTTAAAGTCGGATATTAGTTTCGTATACAAATTTAACATAAAATATCTCCATATTTAGACCATTCTAAGTTTGGAGGGCAATTAACTTTTTCTCATCTGTAACCCTAAAACCCACTGGCAAAGTCGAAAAATCACATGAAATCGCCTTATACATAAAACGGGTAGGATTTATCTTCCACAAACAAAATGGAGAAATGGTTTTAAAAGATTACGTTGACTTGTTAAATTTATATGCGAACTGATTTCGCAATTAGGCGATTACACACCCTGAAACACTTGGCTAAAAGAAAAGAAAATGAACAAACAGAACAACAAAATCAACGAAGTTATTTTAAAATATAGATTTAAAGTAACTTCGTTGATTTTGTTGTTCTGTTTGTTCATTTTCTTTTCTTTTAGCCGAGTTTTTCAGGGTGTGTAATCGCCTAAAAAGTGGAATCATATTTTGAGGGTAGTAGGGTAGCTGCATCAACGCCAAGAGCAATATCATTTTCAATGGCAGCACTTTTTTATGTCTTCTTCGAATCACAATCGGTTCTTGTAAATAATTAACATCTATTTATGTCAACTATGTTAATGGTTGATTAAATATCTTTTGGTTTGGGCACATTTTTGGCAGTCTCCATTTTTCTCTGCTGTTCCAATTTAGCTTTATCTCAAATTGTTCTTTATTTTATACTAATTTCTAAATACCGGGGTTCTTAATCTAGTCAACTTTTGCTTTTTGCGTTTTACGTTCATTCTTTGTCTCGTTATCTCGTTTCTTTCGTCCAAAACGTCCTAATATCGCGATAGAACGAGATCTCGCCGCCAAAACCATGACAGTCTACGATAAGAAGTCAAAGAAACAAACTGGTTTGTCTCACACTTGAATCCATTAAGTTTCTGTGTTACAGGCTGTAATGGATGGAAAAATCTTAATGAAATGTTGAAGTTTTTTTTTTCTATTAAATCTTTTTTATCCACAAGTAAAAACGTGTTATCTTGTCCCCAGAATAACCCGGCCGCCATGTTTAATTGGCCAGCAACTTTGTTTTGCGATAGCTTTTCGACCTTAGAACACATCTGTATATCGAAAATTAGATGGCTTATAAATATCTGGAATTAGATAGCTTATTACTGATTCGTGGGATTAACTTTGAAATATGGTTCGCTGCTTTGATTGGATAACAGAATTGCAGAAAGAATTTATTTTGAAGGGCTTATTTTGCATAACAGATTTAGCTCAACATTTCTTGTACATTCTTCATAAACCGGCCTTCAAGGCTAGAATGATTGGTCTTTGTCTATTATTTTATATTTGTGCAAATAAATATTTCAAAGTGTAGTATCTGTTATTTAGAAAATGTAGAGAGTATCTTAATTAATTTTTTTTATTCTTTGTTTTCTTTCTACTCGACTCTCCAATAAAATTTTTAACCATTTAGGAAATTTTAAATAGGTATTCCCCTCGAGTAAGTGTGATATTATGGTGACTGAAGAGTTTAGTTAATAGTAGGATAGACATTTATTAGTCCTGCTGACAAAAGATGACCAACAGCACTCATATTCACATACTTTTGACTGGCCTTGTGTCTAATTTGTTGTAAATGTATTTTCTGTAAGTAAATATTTCAAAGTGTAGTATCTGTTCTGTCATTAGAGGGGAAGAAATCCTTCTTAATTGTAATTTTAATGATCCATCCAGTTTAACTTTTGGTGCTAGATATCTCCACATAAAATCTACTATGCGTCTAACTTTGCCCTTGTGGAGAAGCAAGTAAATAGAGACTTCTCACAATGTGACCACCTATACCTATTGGGAGCTGCCCAGTAGTTTTGTACTTTAAGTTTTGTTTCGCATTTTTTAAACTGTGATATTTTTCCTTGGGGGGGAGGGGATATCAAAATATTTATATATGTTTTTCAAGTTCAATTTAATTATCACAGTATTTTTTATTATAATTAAATTATTAATTGGACCAAATCTTTATAAAACTATAAAACTATATTCTTTACAGTAATGCTGTTTTAACCTTCAACTTCTCTATATAAAATTATTGGGTACAAATAGTTTCTAAACTTAAATTTTGTTAATACTTGAGGAATTGAAAATTTAACGTTACCCAACACGTTGCAGAGTAGACAAAGAATAAAAAAAGAACTTCAACTCGTTTTTTAGTGGTTGTACAACGACATTTATCTCCTCATTCTCTCTCCACACGTGACTTCTCGTTATGGCTGTTACGTCTCTTGCGTGATCATCTTCTCGGACGTACTCTCGAACGTCATCCACATCTCTAACATGACCGTCTTCTCTAACGTGCTCTCTTTTTTTATAGCCTTTTTCCTTATAGTGACGTTATTTCGCATTTCACATTCATTGGCATACGCACGTTCGTGCTGTTACAAGAAGTATAAATTCTTCCAACGGTATCTACTCTTCGTAAAAAACTTTATCACTTTTCCATTATGATGAAGCAAGAAATAAAGTATTTTCAGAAAGTATCGGGCGTGAAAATAATATTCGTGACAATAACACAATGGAAAGAAAAAGTGAAAATAGGCTAGTTAGAATCAAATATGTACTTTCCACACAAAGGGTTGACATCTCCGTTAAGTGTGATGATGACATCTCCGTTAAGTGTGATGAAAGTGTATTGCTTCAGTGACGTATGTGAAGTCAGACTCGCTGTATCTAGACTCTTTATCTGGTTGGAATTAATAGAAACTTTTTTAACAAAGTGAACTGAATTCGTGATCTATGATTTCCCTACCAGGAAATGGCTCAATGGATAAAATGCTGAACCTCGAACACTAACAATAGGCTTGAATGGTATAACATCTTGTTAATCTTATAAAGCTCGTACAGGTGTGGTAGTTTGCGTAATTATCGAACTCGCTGTCTATATTGTTCAGGTGGACCTTATTATTAAGACCGTTTGCTCTTATTGACAATCTGTGACAATTTTTTTCTGTCTTTTCAAAGTCGGATTATTTTGTACTTTACAGTATTAACCAGATTCTATGAAATTTGCCAATTTCTTAGATTATTCGGCAATATCAGTGTAGCATTGCCTTTGTCTGTTGGTAGTATTATGGTCGTCAACACTGCGTAGTGGCTTGAACGTTAATATTTCTCCCTTTGAGAGGTTAGATCGGTTGAAACGTTATGAAAATAACACCCAAGATGGGAATAATATCTCGATTAATCCAAATAATACAAATTATGACTCCTCATCTCAAAATTTCCGAAACGTTATATATTAGAAGATAATTAAAAAGAAAACGTTATATATTAAAAGATAATTAAAAAGAAAACGTTATATATTAGAAGATAATTAAAAAGAAAACGTTATATATTAGAAGATAATTAAAAAGAAAACGTTATAAATGAAAGTCGTTCAAAAAGTCACTAAAGAGTTTTGAACTTAAAACGATCCTTTATTTCTGATAACTTTCTGCAACTTTATTACAATCTGATCAAAACATTGGGAAATTTTTATAATGCAACATTCAAACAATCCTTATTTATGAAAAATAATGTCTTTTTAATGTTGCCCATTTTAAGCTTCGCATATTTGTGTTCTTTCCAAAAAATTCTTCATGAAAGATTGCAGAATTTCTGGATTGCGATTTAACTCCCTTATTTCGTGCCTGACAGTTTGAGGTTTGTAAACATAGCCTCTTTCTTTAAGATATCCCCACAAGAAAAAGTCGGGGCTAATCAAGTCTGGGGAATGTGGTGGCTATTTGACATGTGACATTTGACATAGCGAGACACAATGTTGTCGCTAAAGAATTGCGTACGTTTTTCAATGCTATACCTATGCATAATTAATTTCCAAAATTTTATCTGTAAAGAAATATTTTAAATAAAGAAAACAAATATTCATTAATGGTAAAATGACAACGATTTTCAACCTTTCAGTGACTTTGTGGACAGCTTGTATGAGATTTAAAATTCTATTTTTAAAATATGTTTTTATAAATATTATAATACACATTTTAAATTCGTATCTAAAAACATCTGAAATTTGCATAAAAAACAACCTGGATGCTTTTACTTTTTCATTACTTATTTATAAATCGAAGAATCAAAAAAGTTAACTTAAACTTCCAAATTTCGTAAATCTTTTGATCAATTTCAATGCGACACTGATTTTTTTAAATTCATATATTCCTTCATTAAATTATCTTTTCAATTATTAATTTTAAAATATTTTCCGAATCAAACTCTTTCTACAAATTTAAGTATGCGTATATTTTTAAATATTTATATTACAGGATAATGTTCTAAAATTATAGGATGGATAATATCATCAATTTATAGGAGTATTTATATATAAATACATACAAAGTGCCTTCAATAAGTCTCCAGACTTTTTTCGTATGGGAACTTTCATTGATAGTACACACATGAAACTTTACCCCCTCCTTCGAAGTAATCTCCTCCGACTGCAATGCACTTGTTGTGCCGTTCCAACAACTTCTGGAAAGCCTCATGCAACTCCTCTTACGTGAGTGTGTCAATGACTCGTCACAATCTCTTTCATCCCCTCAATTGTCTCATAACGACAGCCTCTCGATTTTTCCTTGAGCTTAAGAAATAATCAAAAGTCACAGGAATCACGGTTTGGGCTATAAAGAGATAAACCCTCTTGATGCCCATCTTGGTCAAATAGTTTGTGACAAGAATGGAGTTGTGGACTGCTACATTGTCCTGCTGGGAAGGCCACTGACTCGATTTTAACAATGCTGGCTTCTTCCGACAATAAATTTTCAACATAGTATTCTTTGTTAACTGTCTGTAAAGTGGGAACCCAGTACATGTAGATCATGCCCGTACTGTAAAAAAAAAAAAAAGAATCATCATAAGTTTCTGGGTGGATTTTCTTCTTGGGCTTGGGAGAGCCAGCATGCTTCCACTGGAAAGTCTATCTCTTAGTCTCTGGATTATAGCAGTAAATTCAGCTTTCATTGCAAACCACCAGAGCATCAAAAAAAAATGCGGGATCTGAATTGATCAGCTCGACCATCTCCCTGCTGTCATAACAAGGCCTTTTTTCTGATTTTCTGGGAGCACCTATGGGACAAACTTCACGCAAATCTTCCGCATCTTCAGTTCCCACACTGACATCCAACTGTGCGCTTATTGTCTCTATAGATACACAATGGTCCTTATCTATGAAATTCTTTATTTCGCCAATCAAATCTGGTTTTATAACTTCTTTACACCTCCCACCCCTCTCATCATTCCTCACGGACTCCTTGCCTTCTTCTTCTTCTTATGCCACTCAAAACTGATGCTCGATTCATGTAAGATGGCCCAAAAGCAGTTTCAAACATTCCATACGTTTCTGTGACATTTTTCAAGTTTAAAACAGAATTTATTGCATATCATTCTTCTAAAGTGTCCTTGTGTTCAGATTGCATTTTTGAAATTCACCAGCTGTGACAATCAGGATTTAGTAGGGAGTATTTAAAAACCTACTGTAGCTGTTCATTTGAATCTGAAATCACAAAACTTGGTTGGTCATCTCATAAGATGTACAGCAATAACATACTCAGTTTTCAAGAATCTAGACAATTTTAAATGCCTGTACAAAAAAATTGGAAACTTCAAATTTTTTATTCATGAAACTAACTTCAAAATAAATGATTTTCTTTTTCTGGGTTTAAATTTAAATTTTCTTAAAATTTATTAATGTTTGCCCCAAAATGTTTCATTGTAACAACAGAAAGGAATATTTGTTTTCATTTTTTTTTAATTAATTTTTCGTTAAATTATCTTCGTAATTTCAGAAATAATATATTTTTCATTTAAAAAAAATGACTAGTGTTTGCGCGAAAAAATGTACAAGATTTTCCTTCAGCAGTTTCCGACGTTAACGTAAACTGGCCAGAAAATTCCGCCGATAGTACGGTCTTTATTCTGCATAAGTACTTTGCTTGTAAATTTTAACAATTAGGAGTGCATATTCGTAAAGTAAGATAACTTCTAAACTGATTAATCGATTATTATGATGTATACACACACTCATATATATATATATATATATATATATATATATATATATATATATATTTTATTTTTTTTTATTACATTACATTTTCACCCCAAACAAGGCAAATTGCCACTTTGGTGTAGGGGGCTACTATCAGGGGCAACAACTACTGGGGTACTATGTAGGGATTTGGGTAGCAAGATGTCGGTTCACGTTACACTTGAACTTCTGCACGTCAGTACTGTTGGGGAAGCAGGGACCTGGAATGGAATTCCAGAGTCTAGCGGTTATATATACTAAACTAGACTATCCGTGACCCGTTGGATCAGGATTGTATATTAGCTTAGAAATTAATGTATGAGCGTGACACTTGTGATGTAAAGAAAAACAGATTTTTGTGATATAACAGAAACATTTCTATGAAAGTGTATAATCAGAAAAAAAAAGAATATAAATAGATTTCTATGGGTCGTTCTGTTTATAATCGTTTATTTAAAAAAACATACAGCCATTGAATTATAGCTGGTTTGCCGTAATTATAGGTAAATGTGCACTGAACAGATACCATAATACTTAAGTTAAATTCAAATTTTGATATATTTAAACGCGAACACAAAAACAATTTGGACGCTGAAAACGTACACAGTAAAACAATACGTTTTATTCTCGCATCGATTCTTTGCTTATGTACGCATGCGCAACCGGAAGTAGTAAACCGGATGTTGGGTTACAACACTCGTTACAAGCTCATTTGAGTTTTAAAATTATATATATATATATATATATATATTGTCGCCAATAAAATGAGTCATAAAGTCACATTATTTCTGTAGTAAACTTTGCCATTAAGGGGGCTGCGTCCACCAAAACTCGTACACACTTCGAAAAAAGCGTTTACAATAAGTTAGATAGAAAAGCTTATTCGAGAAAGAATTGCTGTCCATCAAATTTGAAATTATATTAATACATGTTTAAAAGATCGTGACGTTTACGTGATTGTGATAATGTGTGTGTGCTTAGTAAATTCTAAACTATTTAACTTATTATGGATTATGGAATCCATATTATAGGCAACAGCGTCAGTAACGTGCACATATTATTATTATTTTTTGTAAGCCAACTAAACAGTGTCGCCCTTCCCCCGAAAAAATAAGGAAGGAATAAATATTAAAATAATAAACTGATAATGTATTTATATATTCCGTCGTGTGATGGATATTCTATTAGTTGTATATTATTTAGACGTTTAATGTCACAAATAAAGGTGCATTAGTAGCAAGTCTTGGGAACATATAACAGAAAATGTTGGAAATAAGCCATAGACTATGAATATGGACATCCTACGTCTCTGTGTTTTATTGTCAAACGGCTGCAACAAGCTAGAGGGTATATATTTATTAGCAATGCGCATATTCGTAAGCAGTGCAACAAACATGATTTTACATAATAATGAGAAATAAATCGATAAATCATAACAGGGATAAACACACTATACATTTGTGTGCCGCGTAATGATTACTGGTATGCCGTGAAGAGATAATAGTTAGAAGCCATTTAATTTATTTTTATTTCTTAATCATGATTACACTAAATTCCAACTGTAAATAAAAAGTTATCGAAATTAAACTGCAATTTTCAACTTCGTACTTATATGAATTCGAAATGTCTTACCTAAACACTACACATACACTAAAAACAACACTAAAAACAACACTGTTGATTTATGGGAATAAAAAATATCCTTATATAATCTTTGTTTTTATGTTATTGCAAAAAGGCTCTATGAGTAGAAAATACAATTTTATGGGTGTGCCGCAAAAATTTAAATGACCTCACTAGTGTGCCGCAAAAATTTAAATGAACTCACTAGTGTGCCGCAAAAATTTAAATGAACTCAATAGTGTGCCGCAATAATTTAAATGAACTCAATAGTGTGCCGCAATAATTTAAATAAACTCAATAGTGTGCCGCAATAATTTAAATGAACTCACAAGTGTGCCGCAATAATTTAAATGAACTCAATAGTGTGCCGCAATAATTCAAATGAACTCAATAGTGTGCCGCAAAAATTTAAATGAACTCAATAGTGTGCCGCAATAATTTAAATGAACTCAATAGTGTGCCGCAATAATTTAAATAAACTCAATAGTGTGCCGCAATAATTTAAATAAACTCAATAGTGTGCCACAAAAATTTAAATAAACTCAACAGTGTGCCGCAAAAATTTAAATGAACTCAATAGTGTGCCGCAATAATTTAAATGAACTCAATAGTGTGCCGCAATAATTTAAATAAACTCAATAGTGTGCCGCAATAATTTAAATAAACTCAATAGTGTGCCACAAAAATTTAAATGAACTCAATAGTGTGCCGCAAAAATTTAAATGAACTCAATAGTGTGCCGCAATAATTTAAATGAACTCAATAGTGTGCCACAAAAATTTAAATAAACTCAATAGTGTGCCGCAATAATTCAAATGAACTCAATAGTGTGCCGCAAAAATTTAAATGAACTCAATAGTGTGCCGCAATAATTCAAATGAACTCAATAGTGTGCCGCAAAAATTTAAATGAACTCAATAGTGTGCCGCAATAATTTAAATGAACTCAATAGTGTGCCGCAATAATTCAAATGAACTCAATAGTGTGCCGCAAAAATTTAAATGAACTCAATAGTGTGCCGCAATAATTTAAATGAACTCAATAGTGTGCCGCAATAATTTAAATAAACTCAATAGTGTGCCGCAATAATTTAAATAAACTCAATAGTGTGCCGCAAAAATTTAAATGAACTCAATAGTGTGCCGCAATAATTTAAATGAACTCAATAGTGTGCCGCAAAAATTTAACTAAACTCAATAGTGTGCCGCAATAATTTAAATAAACTCAATAGTGTGCCGCAATAATTTAAATAAACTCAATAGTGTGCCACAAAAATTTAAATAAACTCAATAGTGTGCCGCAAAAATTTAAATGAACTCAATAGTGTGCCGCAATAATTTAAATAAACTCAATAGTGTGGCGCAATAATTTAAATAAACTCAATAGTGTTCCGCAATAATTTAAATAAACTCAATAGTGTGCCACAAAAATTTAAATGAACTCAATAGTGTGCCGCAAAAATTTAAATGAACTCAATAGTGTGCCGCAATAATTTAAATGAACTCAATAGTGTGCCGCAATAATTTAAATAAACTCCATAGTGTGCCGCAATAATTCAAATGAACTCAATAGTGTGCCGCAATAATTCAAATGAACTCAATAGTGTCACGCAAAAATTTAAATGAACTCAATAGTGTGCCGCAAAAATTTAAATGAACTCAATAGTGTGCCGCAATAATTTAAATAAACTCCATAGTGTGCCGCAATAATTCAAATGAACTCAATAGTGTGCCGCAATAATTCAAATGAACTCAATAGTGTGCCGCAAAAATTTAAATGAACTCAATAGTGTGCCGCAATAATTTAAATAAACTCAATAGTGTGGCGCAATAATTTAAATAAACTCAATAGTGTTCCGCAATAATTTAAATAAACTCAATAGTGTGCCACAAAAATTTAAATGAACTCAATAGTGTGCCGCAAAAATTTAAATGAACTCAATAGTGTGCCGCAATAATTTAAATGAACTCAAGAGTGTGCCGCAATAATTTAAATAAACTCCATAGTGTGCCGCAATAATTCAAATGAACTCAATAGTGTGCCGCAATAATTCAAATGAACTCAATAGTGTGCCGCAATAATTCAAATGAACTCAATAGTGTGCCGCAAAAATTTAAATGAACTCAATAGTGTGCCGCAATAATTTAAATAAACTCAATAGTGTGCCGCAATAATTTAAATAAACTCAATAGTGTGCCGCAATAATTTAAATAAACTCAATAGTGTGCCACAAAAATTTAAATGAACTCAATAGTGTGCCGCAAAAATTTAAATGAACTCAATAGTGTGCCGCAATAATTTAAATGAACTCAATAGTGTGCCGCAATAATTTAAATAAACTCCATAGTGTGCCGCAATAATTTAAATAAACTCAATAGTGTGCCACAAAAATTTAAATAAACTCAATAGTGTGTCCGCAAAAATTTAAATAAACTCAATAGTGTGCCGCAAAAATTTAAATAAACTCAATAGTGTGCCACAAAAATTTAAATAAACTCAATAGTGTGCCGCAATAATTTAAATAAACTCAATAGTGTGCCGCAAAAATTTAAATGAACTCAATAGTGTGCCGCAAAAATTTAAATAAACTCAATAGTGTGCCGCAATAATTTAAATAAACTCAATAGTGTTCCGCAATAATTTAAATAAACTCAATAGTGTGCCGCAATAATTTAAATAAACTCAATAGTGTGCCGCAAAAATTTAAATAAACTCAATAGTGTGCCGCAATAATTTAAATAAACTCAATAGTGTGCCGCAAAAATTTAAATGAACTCAATAGTGTGCCGCAAAAATTTAAATAAACTCAATAGTGTGCCGCAATAATTTAAATAAACTCAATAGTGTGCCGCAATAATTTAAATAAACTCAATAGTGTGCCGCAATAATTTAAATAAACTCAATAGTGTGCCGCAATAATTTAAATAAACTCAATAGTGTGCCGCAATAATTTAAATAAACTCAATAGTGTGCCGCAAAAATTTAAATAAACTCAATAGTGTGCCGCAAAAATTTAAATAAACTCAATAGTGTGCCGCAAAAATTTAAATAAACTCAATAGTGTGCCACAAAAATTTAAATAAACTGAATTGTGTGCCGCAAAAATTTAAATAAACTCAATAGTGTGCCGCAAAAATTTAAATAAACTCAATAGTGTGCCACAAAAATTTAAATAAACTCAATAGTGTGCCACAAAAATTTAAATAAACTCAATAGTGTGCCACAAAAATTTAAATAAACTCAATAGTGTGCCGAAAAAATTTAAATAAACTCAATAGTGTGCCGCAAAAATTTAAATAAACTCAATAGTGTGCCACAAAAATTTAAATAAACTCAATAGTGTGCCACAAAAATTTAAATAAACTCAATAGTGTGCCGCAAAAATTTAAATAAACTCAATAGTGTGCCACAAAAATCTAAATAAACTCAATAGTGTGCCAAAAAAATTTAAATAAACTCAATAGTGTGCCACAAAAATTTAAATAAACTCAATAGTGTGCCACAAAAATTTAAATAAACTCAATAGTGTGCCACAAAAATTTAAATAAACTCAATAGTGTGCCACAAAAATTTCAATAAACTCAATAGTGTGCCACAAAAATTTCAATAAACTCAATAGTGTGCCACAAAAATTTAAATAAACTCAATAGTGTGCCACAAAAATTTAAATGAACTCAATAGTGTGCCACAAAAATTTAAATAAACTCAATAGTGTGCCACAAAAATTTAAATAAACTCAATAGTGTGCCGCAAAAATTTTAATAAACTCAATAGTGTGCCACAAAAATTTAAATAAACTCAATAGTGTGCCGTAAAAATTAAAATAAACTCAATAGTGTGCCGCAAAAATTTAAATAAACTCAATAGTTAATCGCAATAATTTAAATGAACTCAGTAGTGTGCCGGAAAAATTTAAATAAACTCAATAGTGTGCCGCAAAAATTTAAATAAACTCAATAGTATGCCGCAAAACATTAAATAAACTCAATAGTTTGCCGCAAAAATTTAAATAAACTCAATAGTGAACCGCGAAAAGTTAAATAAACTCAATAGTGAACCGCCAAAAGTTAAATAAACTCAATAGTGAACCGCAAAAATTTAAATAAACTCAATAGTGAACCGCGAAAAGTTAAATAAACTCAATATGAACCGCGAAAAGTTAAATAAACTCAATAGTGAACCGCGAAAAGTTAAATAAACTCAATAGTGAACCGCGAAAATTTAAATAAACTCAATAGTGATCCGCGAAAAGTTAAATAAACTCAATAGTGAACCACGAAAAGTTAAATAAACTCAATAGTGAACCGCAAAAATTTAAATAAACTCAATAGTGAACCGCGAAAAGTTAAATAAACTCAATAGTGAACCGCGAAAAGTTAAATAAACTCAATAGTGAACCGCGAAAAGTTAAATAAACTCAATAGTGAACCGCGAAAATTTAAATAAACTCAATAGTGAACCGCGAAAATTTAAATAAACTCAATAGAGAACCGCGAAAAGTTAAATAAACTCAATAGTGAACCGCGAAAAGTTAAATAAACTGAATAGGGAACCGCAAAAATTTAAATAAACTCAATAGTGAACCGCGAAAAGTTAAATAAACTCAATAGTGAACCGCGAAAAGTTAAATAAACTCAATAGTGAACCGCGAAAAGTTAAATAAACTGAATAGGGAACCGTAAAAATTTAAATAAACTCAATAGTGAACCGCGAAAAGTTAAATAAACTCAATAGTGAACCGCGAAAAGTAAAATAAACTCAATAGTGAACCGCAAAAATTTAAATAAACTCAATAGTGAACCGCGAAAAGTTAAATAAACTCAATAGTGACCCGCGAAAAGTTAAATAAACTCAATAGTGAACCGCGAAAAGTTAAATAAACTCAATGGTGAACCGCCAAAAGTTAAATAAACTCAATAGTGAACCGCAAAAATTTAAATAAACTCAATAGTGAACCGCGAAAATTTAAATAAACTCAATAGTGAACCGCGAAAAGTTAAATAAACTCAATAGTGAACCGCAAAAATTTAAATAAACTCAATAGTGAACCGCGAAAAGTCAAATAAACTCAATAGTGAACCGCGAAAAGTTAAATAAACTCAATAGTGAACCGCGAAAATTTAAATAAACTCAATAGTGAACCGCAAAAATTTAAATAAACTCAATAGTGAACCGCGAAAAAGTAAATAAACTCACTAGTGAACCGCAAAAATTTAAATAAACTCAATAGTGAACCAGGAAAAGTTAAATAAACTCAATAGTGAACCGCAAAAATTTAAATAAACTCAATAGTGAACCGCGAAAAGTTAAATAAACTCAATAGTGAACAGCGAAAAGTTAAATAAACTCAATAGTGAACCGCAAAAATTTAAATAAACTCAATAGTGAACCGCGAAAAGTTAAATAAACTCAATAGTGAACCGCCAAAAGTTAAATAAACTCAATAGTGAACCGCGAAAAGTTAAATAAACTCAATAGTGAACCGCGAAAAGTTAAATAAACTCAATAGTGAACCGCGAAAAGTAAAATAAACTCAATAGTGAACCGCGAAAAGTTAAATAAACTCAATAGTGAACCGCGAAAATTTAAATAAACTCAATAGTGAACCGCAAAAATTTAAATAAACTCAATAGTGAACCGCGAAAAGTTAAATAAACTCAATAGTGAACCGCAAAAATTTAAATAAACTCAATAGTGAACCGCGAAAAGTTAAATCAACTCAATAGTGAACCGCAAAAATCTAAATAAACTCAATAGTGAACCGCAAAAATTTAAATAAACTCAATAGTGAACCGCGAAAAGTTAAATAAACTCAATAGTGAACCGCGAAAATTTAAATAAACTCAATAGTGAACCGCGAAAAGTTAAATAAACTCAATAGTGAACCGCAAAAATTTAAATAAACTCAATAGTGAACCGCGAAAAGTTAAATAAACTCAATAGTGAACCGCAAAAATTTAAATAAACTCAATAATGTGCCGCAAAAATCTAAATAAACTCAATAGTGAACCGCAAAAAGTTAAATAACCTCAATAGTGTGCCGCAAAAATTTAAATATGCTCAATAGTGAACCGCAAAAATTTAAATAAACTCAATAGTGTGCCGCAAAAATTTAAATAAACTCAATAGTGTGCCGCAAAAATAAAAATATGCTCAATAATGTGCCGCAAAAATTTAAATAAACTCAATAGTGTGCCGCAAAAATTTAAATAAACTCAATAGTGTGCCGTAAAAATCTAAACAAACTCCATACTGTGCCGCAAAAATTTTAATAAACTCAATAATGTGCCGCAAAAATTTAAATAAACTCAATAGTGAACCGCAAAAATTTAAATAAACTCAATAGTGTGCCGAAAAAATTTTAATAAACTCAATAATGTGCCGACAAAATCTAAATAAACTCAATAGTGTGCCGCAAAAATGTAAATAAACTCAATAGTGTGCCGCAAAAATGTAAATAAACTCAATAGTGTGCCGCAAAAATTTAAATAAACTCAATAATGTGCCGCAAAAATTTAAATAAACTCAATAGTGTGCCGCAAAAATTTAAATAAACTTAATAGTGTGCCGCAAAAATTTTAATAAACTCAATAATGTGCCGCAAAAATTTTAATAAACTCAATAGCGAACCGCATAAATTTAAATAAACTCAATAGTGTGCCGCAAAAATCTAAATAAACTCCATAGTGTGCCGCAAAAATTTTAATAAACTCAATAATGTGCCGCAAAAATTTAAATAAACTCAATAGTGAACCGCAAAAATGTAAATAAACTCAATAGTGTGCCGCAAAAATTTAAATATGCTCAATAGTGAACCGCAAAAATTTAAATAAACTCAATAATGTGCCGCAAAAATTTAAATAAACTCAATAGTGAACCGCAAAAAGTTAAATAAACTCAATAGTGTGCCGCAAAAATTTAAATAAACTCAATAGTGTGCCGGAAAAATTTTAATAAACTCAATAGTGTGCCGCAAAAATTTAAATAAACTCAATAATGTGCCGCAAAAATGTAAATATGCTCAATAATGTGCCGCAAAAATTTAAATAAACTCAATAGTGTGCAACAAAAATTTAAATAAACTCAATAGTGTGACGCAAAAATTTAAATAAACTCAATAGTGTGCCGCAAAAATCTAAATAAACTCCATAGTGTGCCGCAAAAATTTTAATAAACTCAATAATGTGCCGCAAAAATTTAAATAAACTCAATAGTGAACCGCAAAAATTTAAATAAACTCAATAGTGTGCCGCAAAAATTTAAATAAACTCAATAGTGAACCGCAAAAAGTTAAATAAACTCAATAGTGTGCCGCAAAAATTTAAATAAACTCAATAGTGTGCCGCAAAAATTTAAATAAACTCAATAGTGTGCCGCAAAAATGTAAATAAACTCAATAGTGTGCCGCAAAAATTTAAATAAACTCAATAATGTGCCGCAAAAATTTAAATAAACTAAATAGTGTGCCGCAAAAATTTAAATAAACTTAATAGTGTGCCGCAAAAATTTTAATAAACTCAATAATGTGCCGACAAAATCTAAATAAACTCAATAGTGAACCGCATAAATTTAAATAAACTCAACAGTGTGCCGCAAAAATTTAAATAAACTCAATAGTGTGCCGCAAAAATTTAAATAAACTCAATAGTGTGCCGCAAAAATTAAAATATGCTCAATAATGTGCCGCAAAAATTTAAATAAACTCAATAGTGTGCCGCAAAAATTTAAATAAACTCAATAGTGTACCGCAAAAATCTAAACAAACTCCATACTGTGCCGACAAAATTTTAATAAACTCAATAATGTGCCGCAAAAATTTAAATAAACTCAATAGTGTGCCGCAAAAATTTTAAAAAACTCAATAATGTGCCGACAAAATCTAAATAAACTCAATACTGAACCGCAAAAATTTAAATAAACTCAATAGTGTGCCGCAAAAATTTAAATAAACTCAATAGTGTGCCGCAAAAATTTAAATAAACTCAATAGTGTGCCGCAAAAATTAAAATATGCTCAATAATGTGCCGCAAAAATTTAAATAAACTCAATAGTGTGCCGCAAAAAGTTAAATAAACTCAATAGTGTGCCGCAAAAATTTAAATAAACTCAATAGTGTGCCGCAAAAATTTAAATAAACTTAATCGTGTGCCGCAAAAATTTTAATAAACTCAATAATGTGCCGACAAAATCTAAGTAAACTCAATAGTTAACCGCATAAATTTAAATAAACTCAATAGTGTGCCGCAAAAATTTAAATAAACTCCATAGTGTGCCGCAAAAATTTTAATAAACTCAATAATGTGCCGCAAAAATTTAAATAAACTCAATAGTTAACCGCAAAAATGTAAATAAACTCAATAGTGTGCCGCAAAAATTTAAATATGCTCAATAGTGAACCGCAAAAATCTAAATAAACTCAATAATGTGCCGCAAAAATTTAAATAAACTCAATAGTGAACCGCAAAAAGTTAAATAAACTCAATAGTGTGCCGCAAAAATTTAAATAAACTCAATAGTGTGCCGGAAAAATTTTAATAAACTCAATAGTGTGCCGCAAAAATTTAAATAAACTCAATAGTGTGCCGAAAAAATTTAAATAAACTCAATAGTGTGACGCAAAAATTTAAATAAACTCAATAGTGTGCCGCAAAAATCTAAATAAACTCCATAGTGTGCCGCAAAAATTTTAATAAACTCAATAATGTGCCGCAAAAATTTAAATAAACTCAATAGTGAACCGCAAAAATTTAAATAAACTCAATAGTGTGCCGCAAAAATTTAAATAAACTCAATAGTGAACCGCAAAAAGTTAAATAAACTCAATAGTGTGCCGCAAAAATTTAAATAAACTCAATAGTGTGCCGCAAAAATTTAAATAAACTCAATAGTGTGCCGCAAAAATTTTAATAAACTCAATAATGTGCCGCAAAAATTTAAATAAACTCAATAGTGTGCCGCAAAAATTAAAATAAACTCAATAGTGTGCCGCAAAAATTTAAATAAACTCCATAGTGTGCCGCAAAAATTTAAATAAACTCAATAATGTGCCGCAAAAATTTAAATAAACTCAATAGTGAACCGCAAAAATTTAAATAAACTCAATAGTGTGCCGCAAAAATTTAAATAAACTCAATAGTGAACCGCAAAAAGTTAAATAAACTCAATAGTGTGCCGCAAAAATTTAAATAAACTCAATAGTGTGCCGCAAAAATTTAAATAAACTCAATAGTGTGCCGCAAAAATGTAAAGAAACTCAATAGTGTGCCGCAAAAATTTAAATAAACTCAATAATGTGCCGCAAAAATTTAAATAAACTCAATAGTGTGCCGCAAAAATTTAAATAAACTTAATAGTGTGCCGCAAAAATTTTAATAAACTCAATAATGTGCCGACAAAATCTAAATAAACTCAATAGTGAACCGCATAAATTTAAATAAACTCAATAGTGTGCCGCAAAAATTTAAATAAACTCAATAGTGTGCCGCAAAAATTTAAATAAACTCAATAGTGTGCCGCAAAAATTAAAATATGCTCAATAGTGAAGCGCAAAAATTTAAATAAACTCAATAGTGTGCCGCAAAAATTTAAATAAACTCAATAGTGTACCGCAAAAATCTAAACAAACTCCATACTGTGCCGACAAAATTTTAATAAACCCAATAATGTGCCGCAAAAATTTAAATAAACTTAATAGTGTGCCGCAAAAATTTTAATAAACTCAATAATGTGCCGACAAAATCTAAATAAACTCAATACTGAACCGCATAAATTTAAATAAACTCAATAGTGTGCCGCAAAAATTTAAATAAACTCAATAGTGTGCCGCAAAAATTTAAATAAACTCAATAGTGTGCCGCAAAAAGTAAAATATGCCTAATAATGTGCCGCAAAAATTTAAATAAACTCAATAGTGTGCCGCAAAAAGTTAAATAAACTCAATAGTGTGCCGCAAAAATTTAAATAAACTCAATAGTGTGCCGCAAAAATTTAAATAAACTTAATAGTGTGCCGCAAAAATTTTAATAAACTCAATAATGTGCCGACAAAATCTAAATAAACTCAATAGTGAACCGCATAAATTTAAATAAACTCAATAGTGTGCCGCAAAAATTTAAATAAACTCCATAGTGTGCCGCAAAAATTTTAATAAACTCAATAATGTGCCGCAAAAATTTAAATAAACTCAATAGTTAACCGCAAAAATGTAAATAAACTCAATAGTGTGCCGCAAAAATTTAAATATGCTCAATAGTGAACCGCAAAAATCTAAATAAACTCAATAATGTGCCGCAAAAATTTAAATAAACTCAATAGTGAACCGCAAAAAGTTAAATAAACTCAATAGTGTGCCGCAAAAATTTAAATAAACTCAATAGTGTGCCGGAAAAATTTTAATAAACTCAATAGTGTGCCGCAAAAATTTAAATAAACTCAATAATGTGCCGCAAAAATGTAAATATGCTCAATAATGTGCCGCAAAAATTTAAATAAACTCAATAGTGTGCCGAAAAAATTTAAATAAACTCAATAGTGTGACGCAAAAACTTAAATAAACTCAATAGTGTGCCGCAAAAATCTAAATAAACTCCATAGTGTGCCGACAAAAATTTTAATAAACTCAATAATGTGCCGCAAAAATTTAAATAAACTCAATAGTGAACCGCAAAAATTTAAATAAACTCAATAGTGTGCCGCAAAAATTTAAATAAACTCAATAGTGAACCGCAAAAAGTTAAATAAACTCAATAGTGTGCCGCAAAAATTTAAATAAACTCAATAGTGTGCCGCAAAAATTTAAATAAACTCAATAGTGTGCCGCAAAAATGTAAATAAACTCAATAGTGTGCCGCAAAAATTTTAATAAACTCAATAATGTGCCGCAAAAATTTAAATAAACTCAATAGTGTGCCGCAAAAATTAAAATAAACTTAATAGTGTGCCGCAAAAATTTTAATAAACTCAATAATGTGCCGACAAAATCTAAATAAACTCAATAGTGAACCGCGAAAATTTAAATAAACTCAATAGTGAACCGCAAAAATTTAAATAAACTCAATAGTGAACCGCGAAAATTTAAATAAACTCAATAGTGAACCGCAAAAATTTAAATAAACTCAATAGTGAACCGCGAAAAGTTAAATAAACTCAATAGTGAACCGCAAAAAGTTAAATAAACTCAATAATGTGCCGCAAAAATCTAAATAAACTCAATAGTGAACCGCAAAAAGTTAAATAAACTCAATAGTGTGCCGCAAAAATTTTAATATGCTCAATAGTGAACCGCAAAAATTTAAATAAACTCAATAGTGTGCCGCAAAAATTTAAATAAACTCAATAGTGTGCCGCAAAAATTAAAATATGCTCAATAATGTGCCGCAAAAATTTAAATAAACTCAATAGTGTGCCGCAAAAATTTAAATAAACTCAATAGTGTGACGTAAAAATCTAAACAAACTCCATACTGTGCCGCAAAAATTTTAATAAACTCAATAATGTGCCGCAAAAATTTAAATAAACTCAATAGTGAACCGCAAAAATTTAAATAAACTCAATAGTGTGCCGCAAACATTTAAATAAACTCAATAGTGTGCCGCAAAAATCTAAATAAACTCAATAGTGAACCGCAAAAATTTAAATAAACTTAATAGTGTGCCGAAAAAATTTTAATAAACTCAATAATGTGCCGACAAAATCTAAATAAACTCAATAGTGAACCGCAAAAAGTTAAATAAACTCAATAGTGTGCCGCAAAAATTTAAATATGCTCAATAGTGAACCGCAAAAATTTAAATAAACTCAATAGTGTGCCGCAAAAATTTAAATAAACTCAATAGTGTGCCGCAAAAATTAAAATATGCTCAATAATGTGCCGCAAAAATTTAAATAAACTCAATAGTGTGCCGCAAAAATTTAAATAAACTCAATAGTGTGACGTAAAAATCTAAACAAACTCCATACTGTGCCGCAAAAATTTTAATAAACTCAATAATGTGCCGCAAAAATTTAAATAAACTCAATAGTGAACCGCAAAAATTTAAATAAACTCAATAGTGTGCCGCAAACATTTAAATAAACTCAATAGTGTGCCGCAAAAATCTAAATAAACTCAATAGTGAACCGCAAAAATTTAAATAAACTTAATAGTGTGCCGAAAAAATTTTAATAAACTCAATAATGTGCCGACAAAATCTAAATAAACTCAATAGTGTGCCGCAAAAATGTAAATAAACTCAATAGTGTGCCGCAAAAATGTAAATAAACTCAATAGTGTGCCGCAAAAATTTAAATAAACTCAATAATGTGCCGCAAAAATTTAAATAAACTCAATAGTGTGCCGCAAAAATTTAAATAAACTTAATAGTGTGCCGCAAAAATTTTAATAAACTCAATAATGTGCCGCAAAAATTTTAATAAACTCAATAGCGAACCGCATAAATTTAAATAAACTCAATAGTGTGCCGCAAAAATCTAAATAAACTCCATAGTGTGCCGCAAAAATTTTAATAAACTCAATAATGTGCCGCAAAAATTTAAATAAACTCAATAGTGAACCGCAAAAATGTAAATAAACTCAATAGTGTGCCGCAAAAATTTAAATATGCTCAATAGTGAACCGCAAAAATTTAAATAAACTCAATAATGTGCCGCAAAAATTTAAATAAACTCAATAGTGAACCGCAAAAAGTTAAATAAACTCAATAGTGTGCCGCAAAAATTTAAATAAACTCAATAGTGTGCCGGAAAAATTTTAATAAACTCAATAGTGTGCCGCAAAAATTTAAATAAACTCAATAATGTGCCGCAAAAATGTAAATATGCTCAATAATGCGCCGCAAAAATTTAAATAAACTCAATAGTGTGCCGCAAAAATTTTAATAAACTCAATAGTGTGCCGCAAAAATTTAAATAAACTCAATAGTGTGCCGCAAAAATCTAAATAAACTCAATAGTGTGCCGCAAAAATTTTAATAAACTCAATAATGTGCCGCAAAAATTTAAATAAACTCAATAGTGAACCGCAAAAATTTAAATAAACTCAATAGTGTGCCGCAAAAATTTAAATAAACTCAATAGTGAACCGCAAAAAGTTAAATAAACTCAATAGTGTGCCGCAAAAATTTAAATAAACTCAATAGTGTGCCGCAAAAATTTAAATAAACTCAATAGTGTGCCGCAAAAATGTAAATAAACTCAATAGTGTGCCGCAAAAATTTAAATAAACTCAATAATGTGCCGCAAAAATTTAAATAAACTCAATAGTGTGCGGCAAAAATTTAAATAAACTTAATAGTGTGCCGCAAAAATTTTAATAAACTCAATAATGTGCCGACAAAATCTAAATAAACTCAATAGTGAACCGCATAAATTTAAATAAACTCAATAGTGTGCCGCAAAAATTTAAATAAACTCAATAGTGTGCCGCAAAAATTTAAATAAACTCAATAGTGTGCCGCAAAAATTAAAATATGCTCAATAATGTGCCGCAAAAATTTAAATAAACTCAATAGTGTACCGCAAAAATCTAAACAAACTCCATACTGTGCCGACAAAATTTTAATAAACTCAATAATGTGCCGCAAAAATTTAAATAAACTTAATAGTGTGCCGCAAAAATTTTAATAAACTCAATAATGTGCCGACAAAATCTAAATAAACTCAATACTGAACCGCATAAATTTAAATAAACTCAATAGTGTGCCGCAAAAATTTAAATAAACTCAATAGTGTGCCGCAAAAATTTAAATAAACTCAATAGTGTGCCGCAAAAATTAAAATATGCTCAATAATGTGCCGCAAAAATTTAAATAAACTCAATAGTGTGCCGCAAAAAGTTAAATAAACTCAATAGTGTGCCGCAAAAATTTAAATAAACTCAATAGTGTGCCGCAAAAATTTAAATAAACTTAATAGTGTGCCGGAAAAATTTTAATAAACTCAATAATGTGCCGACAAAATCTAAATAAACTCAATAGTGAACCGCATAAATTTAAATAAACTCAATAGTGTGCCGCAAAAATTTAAATAAACTCCATAGTGTGCCGCAAAAATTTTAATAAACTCAATAATGTGCCGCAAAAATTTAAATAAACTCAATAGTTAACCGCAAAAATGTAAATAAACTCAATAGTGTGCCGCAAAAATTTAAATATGCTCAATAGTGAACCGCAAAAATCTAAATAAACTCAATAATGTGCCGCAAAAATTTAAATAAACTCAATAGTGAACCGCAAAAAGTTAAATAAACTCAATAGTGTGCCGCAAAAATTTAAATAAACTCAATAGTGTGCCGGAAAAATTTTAATAAACTCAATAGTGTGCCGCAAAAATTTAAATAAACTCAATAATGTGCCGCAAAAATGTAAATATGCTCAATAATGTGCCGCAAAAATTTAAATAAACTCAATAGTGTGCCGCAAAAATTTAAATAAACTCAATAGTGTGACGCAAAAATTTAAATAAACTCAATAGTGTGCCGCAAAAATCTAAATAAACTCCATAGTGTGCCGCAAAAATTTTAATAAACTCAATAATGTGCCGCAAAAATTTAAATAAACTCAATAGTGAACCGCAAAAATTTAAATAAACTCAATAGTGTGCCGCAAAAATTTAAATAAACTCAATAGTGAACCGCAAAAAGTTTAATAAACTCAATAGTGTGCCGCAAAAATTTAAATAAACTCAATAGTGTGCCGCAAAAATTTAAATAAACTCAATAGTGTGCCGCAAAAATGTAAATAAACTCAATAGTGTGCCGCAAAAATTTTAATAAACTCAATAATGTGCCGCAAAAATTTAAATAAACTCAATAGTGTGCCGCAAAAATTAAAATAAACTTAATAGTGTGCCGCAAAAATTTTAATAAACTCAATAATGTGCCGACAAAATCTAAATAAACTCAATAGTGAACCGGATAAATTTAAATAAACTCAATAGTGTGCCGCAAAAATTTAAATAAACTCAATAGTGTGCCGCAAAAATTTAAATAAACTCAATAGTGTGCCGCAAAAATTAAAATATGCTCAATAATGTGCCGCAAAAATTTAAATAAACTCAATAGTGTGCCGCAAAAATTTAAATAAACTCAATAGTGTGCCGCAAAAATTTAAATAAACTCAATAGTGTGCCGCAAAAATTAAAATATGCTCAATAATGTGCCGCAAAAATTTAAATAAACTCAATAGTGTGCCGCAAAAATTTAAATAAACTCAATAGTGTGCCGCAAAAATCTAAACAAACTCCATACTGTGCCGCAAAAATTTTAATAAACTCAATAATGTGCCGCAAAAATTAAAATAAACTCAATAGTGAACCGCAAAAATTTAAATAAACTCAATAGTGTGCCGCAAACATTTAAATAAACTCAATAATGTGCCGCAAAAATCTAAATAAACTCAATAGTGAACCGCAAAAATTTAAATAAACTCAATAGTGTGCCGCAAAAATTTAAATATGCTCAATAGTGAACCGCAAAAAGTTAAATAAACTCAATAGTGTGCCGCAAAAATTTAAATAAACTCAATAGTGAACCGCAAAAAGTTAAATAAGCCCAATAGTGTGCCGCAAAAATTTAAATAAACTCAATGTGCCGCAAAAATTTAAATAAACTCAACAGTGTGCCGCAAAAATTTAAATAAACTCAATAGTGTGCCGCAAAAATCTAAATAAACTCCATAGTGTGCCGCAAAAATTTACATAAACTCAATAATGTGCCGCAAAAATTTTAATAAACTCAATAGTGTGCCGCAAAAATTTAAATAAACTCAATAGTGAACCGCAAAAATTTAAATAAACTCAATAATGTGCCGCACAAATTTAAATAAACTCAATAGTGTGCCGCAAAAATTTAAATAAACTCAATAGTGTGCCGCAAAAATCTAAAAAAACTCCATAGTGTGCCGCAAAAATTTAAATAAACTCAATAATGTGCCGCAAAAATTTAAATAAACTCAATAGTGTGCCGCAAAAATTTAAATAAACTCAATAGTGTGCCGCAAAAATTTTAATAAACTCAATAATGTGCCGCAAAAATCTAAATAAACTCAATAGTGAACCGCAAAATGTTAAATAAACTCAATAGTGTGCCGCAAAAATTTAAATAGGCTCAATAGTGAACCGCAAAAAGTTAAATAAACTCAATAGTGTGCCGCAAAAATTTAAATAAACTCAATAGTGTGCCGCAAAAATTTAAATAAACTCAATAATGTGCCGCAAAAATCTAAATAAACTCAATAGTGAACCGCAAAATGTTAAATAAACTCAATAGTGTGCCGCAAAAATCTAAATAAACTCAATAGTGAACCGCAAAATGTTAAATAAACTCAATAATGTGCCGCAAAAATGTAAATAAACTCAATAGTGAACCGCAAAAAGTTAAATAAGCCCAATAGTGTGCCGCAAAAATTTAAATAAAATCAGTAATGTGTGCAAAAATTTTAATAAACTCAATAGTGTGCCGCAAAAATTTAAATAAACTCAATAATGTGCCGCAAAAATCTAAAAAACTCCATAGTGTGCCGCAAAAATTTTAATAAACTCAATAATGTGCCGCAAAAATTTAAATAAACTCAATAATGAACCGCAAAAATTTAAATAAACTCAATAGTGTGCCGCAAAAATTTAAATAAACTCAATAGTGTGCCGCAAAAATTTAAATATGCTCAATAGTGAACCGCAAAAAGTTAAATAAACTCAATAGTGTGCCGCAAAAATTTAAATAAACTCAATAGTGAACCGCAAAAAGTTAAATAAACTCAATAGTGTGCCGCAAAAATTTAAATAAACTCAATAGTGTGCCGAAAAAAATTTAAATAAACTACATAGGTTGCCGCAAAAATTTAAATAAACTCAATAGTGTGCCGCAAAAATTTAAATAAACTCAATAATGTTCCGCAAAATTGTAAATAAACTCAATAGTGTGCATCAAAAATTTAAATAAACTCAATAGTGTGCCGCAAAAATTTAAATAAACTCAGTAATGTGCCGCAAAAATTTAAATAAACTCAATAGTGAACCGCAAAAATTTAAATAAACTCAATAGTGTGCCGCAAAAATTAAAATATGCTCAATAGTGAACCGCAAAAAGTTAAATAAACTCAATAGTGTGCCGCAAAAATTTAAATAAACTCAATAGTGTGCCGCAAAAATTTAAATAAACTCAATAGTGTGCCGCAAAAATCTAAATAAACTCCATAGTGTGCCGCAAAAATTTTAATAAACTCAATAATGTGCCGCAAAAATTTAAATGAACTCAATAGTGAACCGAAAAAAGTTAAATAAACTCAATAGTGTGCCGCAAAAATTTAAATAAACTCAATAGTGTGCCGGAAAAATTTAAATAAACTCAATAGTGTGCCGCAAAAATGTAAATATGCTCAATAATGTGCCGCAAAAATTTAAATAAACTCAATAGTGTGCGGCAAAAATCTAAATAAACTCAATAGTGGGACGCAAAAATTTAAATAAACTCAATAGTGTGCCGCAAAAATCTAAATAAACTCCATAGTGTGCCGCAAAAATTTAAATATGCTCAATAGTGAACCGCAAAAATTTAAATATGCTCAATAATGTGCCGCAAAAATTTAAATAAACTCAATAGTGAACCGCAAAAATTTAAATAAACTCAATAGTGTGCCGCAAAAATTTAAATAAACTCAATAGTGTGCCGCAAAAATTTAAATAAACTCAATAGTGTGCCGCAAAAATTTAAATAAACTTAATAGTGTGCCGCAAAAATTTTAATAAACTCAATAATGTGCCGCAAAAATCTAAATAAAGTCAATAGTGAACCGCAAAAATTTAAATAAACTCAATAGTGTGCCGCAAAAATTTAAATATGCTCAATAGTGAACCGCAAAAATTTAAATAAACTCAATAGTGTTCCGCAAAAGTTAAAATAAACTCAATAGTGAACCGCAAAAAGTTTAATAAGCTCAATAGTGTGTCGCAAAAATTTAAATAAACTCAATAATGTACGGCAAAAATTTAAATAAACTCAATAGTGTGCCGCAAAAATTTAAATAAACTCAATAGTGTGCCGCAAAAATCTAAATAAACTCCATAGTCAGCCGCAAAAATTTAAATAAACTCAATAATGTGCCGCAAAAATTTATATAAACTCAATAGTGTGCCGCAAATATTTAAATAAACTCAATAGTGTGCCGCAAAAATCTAAATAAACTCAATAGTGTGCCGCAAAAATTTTAATAAACTCAATAATGGTCCGCACAAATTTAAATAAACTCAATAGTGAAGCGCAAAAATTTAAATAAACTCAATAGTGTGCCGCAAAAATTTAAATAAACTCAATAGTGTGCCGCAAAAATTTAAATATGCTCAATAGTGAACCGAAAAAATTTAAATAAACTCAATAGTGTGCCGCAAAAATTTAAATAAACTCAATAGTGAACCGCAAAAAGTTTAATAAACTCAATAGTGTGCCGCAAAAATTTAAATAAACTCAATAGTGTGCCGCAAAAATTTAAATAAACTCAATAGTGTGCCGCAAAAATTTAAATAAACTCAATAGTGTGCCGCAAAAATTTAAATAAACTCAATAGTGTGCCGCAAAAATTTAAATAAACTCAATAGTGAACCGCAAAAAGTTAAATAAACTCAATAGTGTGCCGCAAAAAGTTAAATAAACTCAATAGTGTGCCGCAAAAATTTAAATAAACTCAATAGTGTGCCGGAAAAATTTAAATAAACTCAATAGTGTGCCGCAAAAATTTAAATAAACTCAATAGTGTTCCGGAAAAATTTAAATAAACTCAATAGTGTGCCGGAAAAATTTAAATAAACTCAATAGTGTGCCGCAAAAATTTAAATAAACTCAATAGTTTGCCGGAAAAATTTAAATAAACTCAATAGTGTGCCGCAAAAATTTAAATAAACTCAATAGTGTGCCGCAAAAATTTTAATAAACTCAATAGTGTGCCGGAAAAATTTAAATAAACTCAATAGTGTGCCGGAAAAATTTAAATAAACTCAATAGTGTGCCGGAAAAATTTAAATAAACTCAATAGTGTGCCGCAAAAATTTAAATAAACTCAATAGTGTGCCGGAAAAATTTAAATAAACTCAATAGTGTGCCGCAAAATGTTAAATAAACTCAATAGTGTACCGGAAAAATTTAAATAAACTCAATAGTGTGCCGCAAAAATTTAAATAAACTCAATAGTGTGCCGGAAAAATTTAAATAAACTCAATAGTGTGCCGCAAAAATTTAAATAAACTCAATAGTGTGCCGGAAAAATTTAAATAAACTCAATAGTGTGCCGCAAAAATTTAAATAAACTCAATAGTGTGCCGGAAAAATTTAAATAAACTCAATAGTGTGCCGCAAAAATTTAAATAAACTCAATAGTGTGCCGCAAAAATTTGAATATGCTTAATAATGTGCCGCAAAAATTTTAATAAACTCAATAATGTGCCGCAAAAATCTAAATAAAGTCAATAGTGAACCGCAAAAATTTAAATAAACTCAATAGTGTGCCGCAAAAATTTAAATATGCTCAATAGTGAACCGCAAAAAGTTAAATAAACTCAATAGTGTTCCGCAAAAGTTAAAATAAACTCAATAGTGAACCGCAAAAAGTTAAATAAGCTCAATAGTGTGCCGCAAAAATTTAAATAAACTCAATAATGTGCCGCAAAAATTTAAATAAACTCAATAGTGTGCCGCAAAAATTTAAATAAACTCAATAGTGTGCCGCAAAAATTTAAATAAACTCAATAGTGTGCCGGAAAAATTTAAATAAACTCAATAGTGTGCCTCAAAAATTTAAATAAACTCAATAGTGTGCCGGAAAAATTTAAATAAACTCAATAGTGTGCCGCAAAAATCTAAATAAACTCCATAGTGTGCCGCAAAAATTTTAATAAACTCAATAATGGTCCGCACAAATTTAAATAAACTCAATAGTGAAGCCTAAAAATTTAAATAAACTCAATAGTGTGCCGCAAAAATTTAAATAAACTCAATAGTGTACCGAAAAAATTTAAATATGCTCAATAGTGAACCGCAAAAATTTAAATAAACTCAATAGTGTGCCGCAAAAATTTAAATAAACTCAATAGTGAACCGCAAAAAGTTTAATAAACTCAATAGTGTGCCGCAAAAATTTAAATAAACTCAATAGTGTGCCGCAAAAATTTAAATAAACTCAATAGTGTGCCGGAAAAATTTAAATAAACTCAATAGTGTGCCGCAAAAATTTAAATAAACTCAATAGTGTGCCGCAAAAATTTAAATAAACTCAATAGTGAACCGCAAAAATTTAAATAAACTCAATAGTGTGCCGGAAAAATTTAAATAAACTCAATAGTGTGCCGCAAAAATGTAAATATGCTCAATAATGTGCCGCAAAAATTTAAATAAACTCAATAGTGTGCGGCAAAAATCTAAATAAACTCAATAGTGGGACGCAAAAATTTAAATAAACTCAATAGTGTGCCGCAAAAATCTAAATAAACTCCATAGTGTGCCGCAAAAATTTAAATATGCTCAATAGTGAACCGCAAAAATTTAAATATGCTCAATAATGTGCCGCAAAAATTTAAATAAACTCAATAGTGAACCGCAAAAATTTAAATAAACTCAATAGTGTGCCGCAAAAATTTAAATAAACTCAATAGTGTGCCGCAAAAATTTAAATAAACTCAATAGTGTGCCGCAAAAATTTAAATAAACTTAATAGTGTGCCGCAAAAATTTTAATAAACTCAATAATGTGCCGCAAAAATCTAAATAAAGTCAATAGTGAACCGCAAAAATTTAAATAAACTCAATAGTGTGCCGCAAAAATTTAAATATGCTCAATAGTGAACCGCAAAAATTTAAATAAACTCAATAGTGTTCCGCAAAAGTTAAAATAAACTCAATAGTGAACCGCAAAAAGTTTAATAAGCTCAATAGTGTGTCGCAAAAATTTAAATAAACTCAATAATGTACGGCAAAAATTTAAATAAACTCAATAGTGTGCCGCAAAAATTTAAATAAACTCAATAGTGTGCCGCAAAAATCTAAATAAACTCCATAGTCAGCCGCAAAAATTTAAATAAACTCAATAATGTGCCGCAAAAATTTATATAAACTCAATAGTGTGCCGCAAATATTTAAATAAACTCAATAGTGTGCCGCAAAAATCTAAATAAACTCAATAGTGTGCCGCAAAAATTTTAATAAACTCAATAATGGTCCGCACAAATTTAAATAAACTCAATAGTGAAGCGCAAAAATTTAAATAAACTCAATAGTGTGCCGCAAAAATTTAAATAAACTCAATAGTGTGCCGCAAAAATTTAAATATGCTCAATAGTGAACCGAAAAAATTTAAATAAACTCAATAGTGTGCCGCAAAAATTTAAATAAACTCAATAGTGAACCGCAAAAAGTTTAATAAACTCAATAGTGTGCCGCAAAAATTTAAATAAACTCAATAGTGTGCCGCAAAAATTTAAATAAACTCAATAGTGTGCCGCAAAAATTTAAATAAACTCAATAGTGTGCCGCAAAAATTTAAATAAACTCAATAGTGTGCCGCAAAAATTTAAATAAACTCAATAGTGAACCGCAAAAAGTTAAATAAACTCAATAGTGTGCCGCAAAAAGTTAAATAAACTCAATAGTGTGCCGCAAAAATTTAAATAAACTCAATAGTGTGCCGGAAAAATTTAAATAAACTCAATAGTGTGCCGCAAAAATTTAAATAAACTCAATAGTGTTCCGGAAAAATTTAAATAAACTCAATAGTGTGCCGGAAAAATTTAAATAAACTCAATAGTGTGCCGCAAAAATTTAAATAAACTCAATAGTTTGCCGGAAAAATTTAAATAAACTCAATAGTGTGCCGCAAAAATTTAAATAAACTCAATAGTGTGCCGCAAAAATTTTAATAAACTCAATAGTGTGCCGGAAAAATTTAAATAAACTCAATAGTGTGCCGGAAAAATTTAAATAAACTCAATAGTGTGCCGGAAAAATTTAAATAAACTCAATAGTGTGCCGCAAAAATTTAAATAAACTCAATAGTGTGCCGGAAAAATTTAAATAAACTCAATAGTGTGCCGCAAAATGTTAAATAAACTCAATAGTGTACCGGAAAAATTTAAATAAACTCAATAGTGTGCCGCAAAAATTTAAATAAACTCAATAGTGTGCCGGAAAAATTTAAATAAACTCAATAGTGTGCCGCAAAAATTTAAATAAACTCAATAGTGTGCCGGAAAAATTTAAATAAACTCAATAGTGTGCCGCAAAAATTTAAATAAACTCAATAGTGTGCCGGAAAAATTTAAATAAACTCAATAGTGTGCCGCAAAAATTTAAATAAACTCAATAGTGTGCCGCAAAAATTTGAATATGCTTAATAATGTGCCGCAAAAATTTTAATAAACTCAATAATGTGCCGCAAAAATCTAAATAAAGTCAATAGTGAACCGCAAAAATTTAAATAAACTCAATAGTGTGCCGCAAAAATTTAAATATGCTCAATAGTGAACCGCAAAAAGTTAAATAAACTCAATAGTGTTCCGCAAAAGTTAAAATAAACTCAATAGTGAACCGCAAAAAGTTAAATAAGCTCAATAGTGTGCCGCAAAAATTTAAATAAACTCAATAATGTGCCGCAAAAATTTAAATAAACTCAATAGTGTGCCGCAAAAATTTAAATAAACTCAATAGTGTGCCGCAAAAATTTAAATAAACTCAATAGTGTGCCGGAAAAATTTAAATAAACTCAATAGTGTGCCTCAAAAATTTAAATAAACTCAATAGTGTGCCGGAAAAATTTAAATAAACTCAATAGTGTGCCGCAAAAATCTAAATAAACTCCATAGTGTGCCGCAAAAATTTTAATAAACTCAATAATGGTCCGCACAAATTTAAATAAACTCAATAGTGAAGCCTAAAAATTTAAATAAACTCAATAGTGTGCCGCAAAAATTTAAATAAACTCAATAGTGTACCGAAAAAATTTAAATATGCTCAATAGTGAACCGCAAAAATTTAAATAAACTCAATAGTGTGCCGCAAAAATTTAAATAAACTCAATAGTGAACCGCAAAAAGTTTAATAAACTCAATAGTGTGCCGCAAAAATTTAAATAAACTCAATAGTGTGCCGCAAAAATTTAAATAAACTCAATAGTGTGCCGGAAAAATTTAAATAAACTCAATAGTGTGCCGCAAAAATTTAAATAAACTCAATAGTGTGCCGCAAAAATTTAAATAAACTCAATAGTGAACCGCAAAAATTTAAATAAACTCAATAGTGTGCCGGAAAAATTTAAATAAACTCAATAGTGTGCCGCAAAAATTTAAATAAACTCAATAGTGTGCCGGAAAAATTTAAATAAACTCAATAGTGTGCCGCAAAAATTTTAATAAACTCAATAGTGTGCCGGAAAAATTCAAATAAACTCAATAGTGTGCCGCAAAAATTTAAATAAACTCAATAGTGTGCCGCAAAAATTTAAATATGCTCAATAATGTGCCGCAAAAATTTAAATAAACTCAATAGTGTGCCGCAAAAATTTAAATAAACTCAATAGTGTGCCGCAAAAATTTAAATAAACTCAATAGTGTGCCGCAAAAGTTTAAATATGCTTAATAATGTGCCGCAAAAAGTTAAATAAACTCAATAGTGAGCCGCAAAAATTAAAATAAACTCAATAGTGTGCCGCAAAAATTTAAATAAACTCAATAGTGTGCCGCAAAAATTTAAATAAACTCAATAGTGTGCCGGAAAAATTTAAATAAACTCAATAGTGTGCCGCAAAAATTTAAATATGCTCAATAATGTGCCGCAAAAATTTAAATAAACTCAATAGTGTGCCGCAAAAATTTAAATATGCTCAATAGTGTGCCGGAAAAATTTAAATAAACTCAATAGTGTGCCGCAAAAATTTAAATATGCTCAATAGTGTGCCACAAAAATTTTAATAAACTCAATAGTGTGCCGCAAAAATTTAAATAAACTCAATAGTGTGCCGCAAAAATTTAAATAAACTCAATAGTGTGCCGCAAAAATTTAAATAAACTCAATAGTGTGCCGCAAAAATTTAAATAAACTCAATAGTGTGCCGGAAAAATTTAAATAAACTCAATAGTGTGCCGCAAAAATTTTAATAAACTCAATAGTGTGCCGGAAAAATTCAAATAAACTCAATAGTGTGCCGCAAAAATTTAAATAAACTCAATAGTGTGCCGCAAAAATTTAAATATGCTCAATAATGTGCCGCAAAAATTTAAATAAACTCAATAGTGTGCCGCAAAAATTTAAATAAACTCAATAGTGTGCCGCAAAAGTTTAAATATGCTTAATAATGTGCCGCAAAAAGTTAAATAAACTCAATAGTGAGCCGCAAAAATTAAAATAAACTCAATAGTGTGCCGCAAAAATTTAAATAAACTCAATAGTGTGCCGCAAAAATTTAAATAAACTCAATAGTGTGCCGCAAAAATTTAAATATGCTCAATAATGTGCCGCAAAAATTTAAATAAACTCAATAGTGTGCCGGAAAAATTTAAATAAACTCAATAGTGAGCCGCAAAAATTTAAATAAACTCAATAGTGTGCCGCAAAAATTTAAATAAACTCAATAGTGTGCCGGAAAAATTTAAATAAACTCAATAGTGTGCCGCAAAAATTTAAATATGCTCAATAGTGTGCCGCAAAAATTTAAATAAACTCAATAGTGTGCCGGAAAAATTTAAATAAACTCAATAGTGTGCCGCAAAAATTTAAATATGCTCAATAATGTGCCGCAAAAATTTAAATAAACTCAATAGTGTGCCGCAAAAATTTAAATAAACTCAATAGTGTGCCGGAAAAATTTAAATAAACTCAATAGTGTGCCGCAAAAATTTAAATAAACTCAATAGTGTGCCGGAAAAATTTAAATAAACTCAATAATGTGCCGGAAAAATTTAAATATGCTCAATAATGTGCCGCAAAAATTTAAATAAACTCAATAGTGTGCCGGAAAAATTTAAATAAACTCAATAGTGTGCCGCAAAAATTTAAATAAACTCAATAGTGTGCCGCAAAAATTTAAATAAACTCAATAGTGTGCCGCAAAAATTTAAATAAACTCAATAGTGTGCCGGAAAAATTTAAATAAACTCAATAGTGTGCCGGAAAAATTTAAATAAACTCAATAGTGTGCCGCAAAAATTTAAATAAACTCAATAGTGTGCCGCAAAAATTTAAATATGCTCAATAATGTGCCGCAAAAATTTAAATAAACTCAATAGTGTGCCGGAAAAATTTAAATAAACTCAATAGTGTGCCGCAAAAATTTAAATAAACTCAATAGTGTGCCGCAAAAATTTAAATAAACTCAATAGTGTGCCGGAAAAATTTAAATAAACTCAATAGTGTGCCGGAAAAATTTAAATAAACTCAATAGTGTGCCGCAAAAATTTAAATAAACTCAATAGTGTGCCGCAAAAATTTAAATATGCTCAATAATGTGCCGCAAAAATTTAAATAAACTCAATAGTGTGCCGGAAAAATTTAAATAAACTCAATAGTGAGCCGCAAAAATTTAAATAAACTCAATAGTGTGCCGCAAAAATTTAAATAAACTCAATAGTGTGCCGGAAAAATTTAAATAAACTCAATAGTGTGCCGCAAAAATTTAAATATGCTCAATAGTGTGCCGCAAAAATTTAAATAAACTCAATAGTGTGCCGGAAAAATTTAAATAAACTCAATAGTGTGCCGCAAAAATTTAAATATGCTCAATAATGTGCCGCAAAAATTTAAATAAACTCAATAGTGTGCCGCAAAAATTTAAATAAACTCAATAGTGTGCCGGAAAAATTTAAATAAACTCAATAGTGTGCCGCAAAAATTTAAATAAACTCAATAGTGTGCCGGAAAAATTTAAATAAACTCAATAATGTGCCGGAAAAATTTAAATATGCTCAATAATGTGCCGCAAAAATTTAAATAAACTCAATAGTGTGCCGGAAAAATTTAAATAAACTCAATAGTGTGCCGCAAAAATTTAAATAAACTCAATAGTGTGCCGCAAAAATTTAAATAAACTCAATAGTGTGCCGGAAAAATTTAAATAAACTCAATAGTGTGCCGCATAAATTTAAATGAACTCAATAGTGTGCCGCAAAAATTTAAATAAACTCAATAGTGTGCCGCAAAAATTTTAATAAACTCAATAGTGTGCCGCAAAAATTTAAATATGCTCAATAGTGTGCCGCAAAAATTTAAATAAACTCAATAGTGTGCCGGAAAAATTTAAATAAACTCAATAGTGTGCCGCAAAAATTTAAATATGCTCAATAGTGTGCCGGAAAAATTTAAATAAACTCAATAGTGTGCCGGAAAAATTTAAATATGCTCAATAGTGTGCCGCAAAAATTTAAATATGCTCAATAGTGTGCCGCAAAAATTTAAATAAACTCAATAGTGTGCCGGAAAAATTTAAATAAACTCAATAGTGTGCCGCAAAAATTTAAATATGCTCAATAGTGTGCCGCAAAAATTTAAATAAACTCAATAGTGTGCCGGAAAAATTTAAATATACTCAATAGTGTGCCGCAAAAATTTAAATATGCTCAATAGTGTGCCGCAAAAATTTAAATAAACTCAATAGTGTGCCGGAAAAATTTAAATAAACTCAATAGTGTGCCGCAAAAATTTAAATATGCTCAATAGTGTGCCGCAAAAATTTAAATAAACTCAATAGTGTGCCGGAAAAATTTAAATATGCTCAATAGTGTGCCGCAAAAATTTAAATAAACTCAATAGTGTGCCGCAAAAATTTAAATAAACTCAATAGTGTGCCGCAAAAATTTAAATAAACTCAATAGTGTGCCGCAAAAGTTTAAATATGCTTAATAATGTGCCGCAAAAAGTTAAATAAACTCAATAGTGAGCCGCAAAAATTAAAATAAACTCAATAGTGTGCCGCAAAAATTTAAATATGCTCAATAATGTGCCGCAAAAATTTAAATAAACTCAATAGTGAGCCGCAAAAATTTAAATAAACTCAATAGTGTGCCGGAAAAATTTAAATAAACTCAATAGTGTGCCGCAAAAATTTAAATAAACTCAATAGTGTGCCGCAAAAATTTAAATAAACTCAATAGTGTGCCGCAAAAATTTAAATAAACTCAATAGTGTGCCGCAAAAATTTAAATGAACTCAATAGTGTGCCGCAAAAATTTAAATAAACTCAATAGTGTGCCGCAAAAATTTAAATAAACTCAATAGTGTGCCGCAAAAATTTAAATATGCTCAATAATGTGCCGCAAAAATTTAAATAAACTCAATAGTGTGCCGCAAAAATTTAAATAAACTCAATAGTGTGCCGCAAAAATTTAAATAAACTCAATAGTGTGCCGCAAAAGTTTAAATATGCTTAATAATGTGCCGCAAAAAGTTAAATAAACTCAATAGTGAGCCGCAAAAATTAAAATAAACTCAATAGTGTGCCGCAAAAATTTAAATAAACTCAATAGTGTGCCGGAAAAATTTAAATAAACTCAATAGTGTGCCGCAAAAATTTAAATAAACTCAATAGTGTGCCGCAAAAATTTAAATAAACTCAATAGTGTGCCGCAAAAATTTAAATAAACTCAATAGTGTGCCGCAAAAATTTAAATAAACTCAATAGTGTGCCGCAAAAGTTTAAATATGCTTAATAATGTGCCGCAAAAAGTTAAATAAACTCAATAGTGAGCCGCAAAAATTAAAATAAACTCAATAGTGTGCCGCAAAAATTTAAATATGCTCAATAATGTGCCGCAAAAATTTAAATAAACTCAATAGTGAGCCGCAAAAATTTAAATAAACTCAATAGTGTGCCGGAAAAATTTAAATAAACTCAATAGTGTGCCGCAAAAATTTAAATAAACTCAATAGTGTGCCGCAAAAATTTAAATAAACTCAATAGTGTGCCGCAAAAATTTAAATAAACTCAATAGTGTGCCGGAAAAATTTAAATAAACTCAATAGTGTGCCGCAAAAATTTAAATAAACTCAATAGTGTGCCGGAAAAATTTAAATAAACTCAATAGTGTGCCGGAAAAATTTAAATAAACTCAATAGTGTGTCGGAAAAATTTAAATAAACTCAATAGTGTGCCGGAAAAATTTAAATAAACTCAATAGTGTGCCGCAAAAATTTAAATAAACTCAATAGTGTGCCGCAAAAATTTAAAGAAACTCAATAGTGTGCCGCAAAAATTTTAATAAACTCAATAGTGTGCCGCAAAAATTTAAATAAACTCAATAGTGTGCCGCAAAAAGTTAAATAAACTCAATAGTGTGCCGGAAAAATTTAAATAAACTCAATAGTGTGCCGCAAAAATTTAAATAAACTCAATAGTGTGCCGCAAAAATTTAAATAAACTCAATAGTGTGCCGGAAAAATTTAAATAAACTCAATAGTGTGCCGGAAAAATTTAAATAAACTCAATAGTGTGCCGGAAAAATTTAAATAAACTCAATAGTGTGCCGCAAAAATTTAAATAAACTCAATAGTGTGCCGCAAAAATTTAAATAAACTCAATAGTGTGCCGCAAAAATTTAAATAAACTCAACAGTGTGCCGCAAAAATTTAAATATGCTCAATAATGTGCCGCAAAAATTTTAATAAACTCAATTGTGTTCCGCAAAAATTTAAATAAACTCAATAGTGTGCCGCAAAAATTTAAATATGCTCAATAATGTGCCGCAAAAATTTAAATAAACTCAATAGTGTGCCGCAAAAATTTAAATAAACTCAATAGTGTGCCGCAAAAATTTAAATAAACTCAATAGTGTGCCGCAAAAGTTTAAATATGCTTAATAATGTGCCGCTAAAAGTTAAATAAACTCAATAGTGAGCCGCAAAAATTTAAATAAACTCAATAGTGTGCCGCAAAAATTTAAATATGCTCAATAATGTGCCGCAAAAATTTTAATAAACTCAATAGTGTGCCGCAAAAATTTAAATAAACTCAATAGTGTGCCGCAAAAATTTAAATATGCTCAATAATGTGCCGCAAAAATTTAAATAAACTCAATAGTGTGCCGCAAAAATTTAAATAAACTCAATAGTGTGCCGCAAAAATTTAAATAAACTCAATAGTGTGCCGCAAAAGTTTAAATATGCTTAATAATGTGCCGCAAAAAGTTAAATAAACTCAATAGTGAGCCGCAAAAATTTAAATAAACTCAATAGTGTGCCGCAAAAATTTAAATATGCTCAATAGTGTGCCGCAAAAATTTAAATAAACTCAATAATGTGCCGCAAAAATTTAAATAAACTCAATAGTGTGCCGCAAAAATTTAAATAAACTCAATAGTGTGCCGCAAAAATTTAAATAAACTCAATAGTGTGCCGCAAAAATTTAAATATGCTCAATAATGTGCCGCAAAAATTTTAATAAACTCAATAGTGTGCCGCAAAAATTTAAATATGCTCAATAATGTGCCGCAAAAATTTTAATAAACTCAATAGTGTGCCGCAAAAATTTAAATAAACTCAATAGTGTGCCGCAAAAATTTAAATAAACTCAATAGTGTGCCGCAAAAATTTAAATATGCTCAATAATGTGCCGCAAAAATTTTAATAAACTCAATAGTGAGCCGCAAAAATTTAAATAAACTCAATAGTGTGCCGCAAAAATTTAAATATGCTCAATAATGTGCCGCAAAAATTTAAATAAACTCAATAGTGTGCCGCAAAAATTTAAATATGCTCAATAATGTGCCGCAAAAATTTAAATAAACTCAATAGTGTGCCGCAAAAATTTAAATAAACTCAATAGTGTGCCGCAAAAATTTAAATATGCTCAATAATGTGCCGCAAAAATTTAAATATGCTCAATAATGTGCCGCAAAAATTTTAATAAACTCAATAGTGTGCCGCAAAAATTTAAATAAACTCAATAGTGTGCCGCAAAAATTTAAATAAACTCAATAGTGTGCCGCAAAAATTTAAATATGCTCAATAATGTGCCGCAAAAATTTTAATAAACTCAATAGTGAGCCGCAAAAATTTAAATAAACTCAATAGTGTGCCGCAAAAATTTAAATATGCTCAATAATGTGCCGCAAAAATTTTAATAAACTCAATAGTGAGCCGCAAAAATTTAAATAAACTCAATAGTGTGCCGCAAAAATTTAAATATGCTCAATAATGTGCCGCAAAAATTTAAATAAACTCAATAGTGTGCCGCAAAAATTTAAATATGCTCAATAATGTGCCGCAAAAATTTTAATAAACTCAATAGTGTGCCGCAAAAATTTAAATAAACTCAATAGTGTGCCGCAAAAATTTAAATAAACTCAATAGTGTGCCGCAAAAATTTAAATATGCTCAATAATGTGCCGCAAAAATTTAAATAAACTCAATAGTGTGCCGCAAAAATTTAAATATGCTCAATAATGTGCCGCAAAAATTTTAATAAACTCAATAGTGTGCCGCAAAAATTTAAATAAACTCAATAGTGTGCCGCAAAAATTTAAATAAACTCAATAGTGTGCCGCAAAAATTTAAATATGCTCAATAATGTGCCGCAAAAATTTAAATAAACTCAATAGTGTGCCGCAAAAATTTAAATATGCTCAATAATGTGCCGCAAAAATTTTAATAAACTCAATAGTGTGCCGCAAAAATTTAAATAAACTCAATAGTGTGCCGCAAAAATTTAAATAAACTCAATAGTGTGCCGCAAAAATTTAAATATGCTCAATAATGTGCCGCAAAAATTTAAATAAACTCAATAGTGTGCCGCAAAAATTTAAATATGCTCAATAATGTGCCGCAAAAATTTTAATAAACTCAATAGTGTGCCGCAAAAATTTAAATAAACTCAATAGTGTGCCGCAAAAATTTAAATAAACTCAATAGTGTGCCGCAAAAATTTAAATATGCTCAATAATGTGCCGCAAAAATTTTAATAAACTCAATAGTGAGCCGCAAAAATTTAAATAAACTCAATAGTGTGCCGCAAAAATTTAAATATGCTCAATAATGTGCCGCAAAAATTTAAATAAACTCAATAGTGTGCCGCAAAAATTTAAATATGCTCAATAATGTGCCGCAAAAATTTAAATAAACTCAATAGTGTGCCGCAAAAATTTAAATAAACTCAATAATGTGCCGCAAAAATTTAAATATGCTCAATAATGTGCCGCAAAAATTTAAATATGCTCAATAATGTGCCGCAAAAATTTTAATAAACTCAATAGTGTGCCGCAAAAATTTAAATAAACTCAATAGTGTGCCGCAAAAATTTAAATAAACTCAATAGTGTGCCGCAAAAATTTAAATAAACTCAATAGTGTGCCGCAAAAATTTTAATAAACTCAATAATGTGCCGCAAAAATTTAAATAAACTCAATAGTGTGCCGCAAAAATTTTAATAAACTCCATAGTGTGCCGCAAAAATTTAAATATGCTCAATAATGTGCCGCAAAAATTTTAATAAACTCAATAGTGTGCCGCAAAAATTTAAATAAACTCAATAGTGTGCCGCAAAAATTTAAATAAACTCAATAGTGTGCCGCAAAAATTTAAATAAACTCAATAGTGTGCCGCAAAAATTTAAATAAACTCAATAGTGTGCCGCAAAAGTTTAAATATGCTTAATAATGTGCCGCAAAAAGTTAAATAAACTCAATAGTGAGCCGCAAAAATTTAAATAAACTCAATAGTGTGCCGCAAAAATTTAAATATGCTCAATAATGTGCCGCAAAAATTTAAATAAACTCAATAGTGTGCCGCAAAAATTTAAATATGCTCAATAATGTGCCGCAAAAATTTTAATAAACTCAATAGTGTGCCGCAAAAATTTAAATAAACTCAATAGTGTGTCGCAAAAATTTAAATAAACTCAATAGTGTGCCGCAAAAATTTAAATATGCTCAATAATGTGCCGCAAAAATTTTAATAAACTCAATAGTGAGCCGCAAAAATTTAAATAAACTCAATAGTGTGCCGCAAAAATTTAAATATGCTCAATAATGTGCCGCAAAAATTTTAATAAACTCAATAGTGTGCCGCAAAAATTTAAATAAACTCAATAGTGTGCCGCAAAAATTTAAATATGCTCAATAATGTGCCGCAAAAATTTAAATAAACTCAATAGTGTGCCGCAAAAATTTAAATATGCTCAATAATGTGCCGCAAAAATTTAAATAAACTCAATAGTGTGCCGCAAAAATTTAAATATGCTCAATAATGTGCCGCAAAAATTTAAATATGCTCAATAATGTGCCGCAAAAATTTTAATAAACTCAATAGTGTGCCGCAAAAATTTAAATATGCTCAATAATGTGCCGCAAAAATTTAAATATGCTCAATAATGTGCCGCAAAAATTTTAATAAACTCAATAGTGTGCCGCAAAAATTTAAATAAACTCAATAGTGTGCCGCAAAAATTTAAATAAACTCAATAGTGTGCCGCAAAAATTTAAATAAACTCAATAGTGTGCCGCAAAAATTTTAATAAACTCAATAATGTGCCGCAAAAATTTAAATAAACTCAATAGTGTGCCGCAAAAATTTTAATAAACTCCATAGTGTGCCGCAAAAATTTAAATATGCTCAATAATGTGCCGCAAAAATTTTAATAAACTCAATAGTGTGCCGCAAAAATTTAAATAAACTCAATAGTGTGCCGCAAAAATTTAAATAAACTCAATAGTGTGCCGCAAAAATTTAAATAAACTCAATAGTGTGCCGCAAAAATTTAAATAAACTCAATAGTGTGCCGCAAAAGTTTAAATATGCTTAATAATGTGCCGCAAAAAGTTAAATAAACTCAATAGTGAGCCGCAAAAATTTAAATAAACTCAATAGTGTGCCGCAAAAATTTAAATATGCTCAATAATGTGCCGCAAAAATTTAAATAAACTCAATAGTGTGCCGCAAAAATTTAAATATGCTCAATAATGTGCCGCAAAAATTTTAATAAACTCAATAGTGTGCCGCAAAAATTTAAATAAACTCAATAGTGTGTCGCAAAAATTTAAATAAACTCAATAGTGTGCCGCAAAAATTTAAATATGCTCAATAATGTGCCGCAAAAATTTTAATAAACTCAATAGTGAGCCGCAAAAATTTAAATAAACTCAATAGTGTGCCGCAAAAATTTAAATATGCTCAATAATGTGCCGCAAAAATTTTAATAAACTCAATAGTGTGCCGCAAAAATTTAAATAAACTCAATAGTGTGCCGCAAAAATTTAAATATGCTCAATAATGTGCCGCAAAAATTTAAATAAACTCAATAGTGTGCCGCAAAAATTTAAATATGCTCAATAATGTGCCGCAAAAATTTAAATAAACTCAATAGTGTGCCGCAAAAATTTAAATATGCTCAATAATGTGCCGCAAAAATTTAAATAAACTCAATAATGTGCCGCAAAAATTTAAATATGCTCAATAATGTGCCGCAAAAATTTAAATAAACTCAATAGTGTGCCGCAAAAATTTAAATATGCTCAATAATGTGCCGCAAAAATTTAAATATGCTCAATAATGTGCCGCAAAAATTTTAATAAACTCAATAGTGTGCCGCAAAAATTTAAATAAACTCAATAGTGTGCCGCAAAAATTTAAATAAACTCAATAGTGTGCCGCAAAAATTTAAATAAACTCAATAGTGTGCCGCAAAAATTTTAATAAACTCAATAATGTGCCGCAAAAATTTAAATAAACTCAATAGTGTGCCGCAAAAATTTTAATAAACTCCATAGTGTGCCGCAAAAATTTAAATATGCTCAATAATGTGCCGCAAAAATTTTAATAAACTCAATAGTGTGCCGCAAAAATTTAAATAAACTCAATAGTGTGCCGCAAAAATTTAAATAAACTCAATAGTGTGCCGCAAAAATTTAAATAAACTCAATAGTGTGCCGCAAAAATTTAAATAAACTCAATAGTGTGCCGCAAAAGTTTAAATATGCTTAATAATGTGCCGCAAAAAGTTAAATAAACTCAATAGTGAGCCGCAAAAATTTAAATAAACTCAATAGTGTGCCGCAAAAATTTAAATATGCTCAATAATGTGCCGCAAAAATTTTAATAAACTCAATAGTGTGCCGCAAAAATTTAAATAAACTCAATAGTGAGCCGCAAAAATTAAAATATGCTCAATAGTGTGCCGCAAAAATTTAAATAAACTCAATAATGTGCCGCAAAAATTTAAATAAACTCAATAGTGTGCCGCAAAAATTTAAATAAACTCAATAGTGTGCCGCAAAAATTTAAATAAACTCAATAGTGTGCCGCAAAAATTTAAATATGCTCAATAATGTGCCGCAAAAATTTAAATAAACTCAATAGTGTGCCGCAAAAATTTAAATAAACTCAATAGTGTGCCGCAAAAATTTAAATATGCTCAATAATGTGCCGCAAAAATTTAAATAAACTCAATAGTGAGCCGCAAAAATTTAAATAAACTCAATAGTGTGCCGCAAAAATTTAAATATGCTCAATAATGTGCCGCAAAAATTTTAATAAACTCAATAGTGTGCCGCAAAAATTTAAATAAACTCAATAGTGAGCCGCAAAAATTTAAATAAACTCAATAGTGTGCCGCAAAAATTTAAATATGCTCAATAGTTTTCCACCATAAAAAAATGGTTGGGAACTCTTGCATTAACCTGTTGAACACAAAATTGGCTACAAGTAAATCATCATGTATGAAATGAAAATTTAAATATGCTCAATAGTGTGAAAATCATCATGTATTAAATGAAACGTATTTTCTCGGTTGTTGTGTGAATTTGAATTAAAATTTTTAAGAAGTCAATACAAAGATTGTTTAAATAAAATAATGTTTTGTTTTAATACAAAGACAATATGTATTGACTTCTTACAAATTCTAATTACAAATTCTCACAATGCTTGCACCATGGAGAAAAATCTCTAATTCATTTCAACCCAGCAACACGCGATCCTCCTGATCATTAAGAACAATCAGTTTAAGACCACACGAATTTTGATTTTCTAGTGACAATATGTTACGAGGAAAGAAAAAGGAAAAACATAAACTAATTTCATGCCTGATGAAGGTGTATATCGTCGAAACTATGTTGGTTTTAATTTTTAAATATATTAATGTTTATTTTTAAAAAATCTACGTTGTATTAACTTCTTAACTTACAAACAGCTCAAATGATTGGAAGTTTTATAATTTATTTCATTCAATAATTCTGTAAATAGTTTTCAGAACAACGCTACCTTAAAAACAATAATAACTTTTTAACAAATCTGTTTAATTAATTAATAATTAACGTTAGTCTATTTCTGTTTTATCATTATTTTCATGATAGGTGTTCGACTGAGCTTGCATAACATTCACAACAAACACTCGTCTAACTACAACCACTGTCAACGATTTCCATTATTCTCAACCTATGCCTAAAACTAAACGAAAATTCCATGAATAAAGTTTATTTTCCTAGAACTGCCCTCCTATAGAACTCTATATCGCGGGACTACTTTCCAGTTGACTATAACATAATCGTTTTCAAATCCAATGTAAACAAATGCTTGTTGAGTCGGCCTTTTAAATAATCAAATTCTTTCCAATTTCTATCAGTACCGATCAATATGGTATTGTCTCACTGACCTTAAAAACACTCTCACACACACAAACTAATCTTCGAGTGGCATTTGAGCCTTCATAAACGGCGACTCCTTTGTAAAATAAGCTGTCAAACCATTTAAAATCCTGTTAAAAATGAATATTTTTGTTTATCTTTTTTGTGATTGTTTACATTAAAGTTTCTTTGTTGTTTCCGGATTGATTGCGCACTCTTTTATTGTCACCATTAGTCAAACTCGTTCATATCAGTCGAAGATATGTGAATTAATAGTTATTAATCTTTCTACTTTATATATTTTATTTATTTTTATTTACTGTTTATAATTTATTATCTTAATTTATCTTTTTTATTTATTTTAATTAATTTTTAGTTATCTTTGCTTTCTTGGTTTTATTTCATAGATTGCTAAGGTTTTTTGTTTTGGTTTCTTTTTCTTTCTTTTTTTTTTTTTTGTTTTTCTGCATTTATTTTAAATCTTTTTTCAATTTAAAATTGTTTTGTTTCTGATTTTTTTAGATGAGGATCGTTAATCCGTTTTACTTGGATTATTCGGGCTACTGTTCTCATCTTGATTGTTATTCGCACAACGTTTAGGTTGATGTAACCGCTGACATTCTTCAGGTATATCTTGTCAAATTCTAAAAACTTCACGAAATTTCAAACGGAACCTTTGTTTAGTACACGAGGATAGCAACGGTTCAATCACCAGTGAGGACAACTCTCAAAATATACTATTACTTAGGTTGCCCGCCTAGTCATGGCTGACGGAACGAGAGCATGCTACCCTCGCGGATTAAATAAAGAATTCCGTTCAAAATTCCGTGCAGATTCCCGAGCTCGATAGAAACATCCCTGAGTTCAACGATATAAACTTAAAGAAAGTCGGAGGTTACATCGACCGAAATGTTTTACAAATAACACTCAAGATGAGCACAGTAGTCTGAATAATTCAAATAATGCGAATTTAATACTTTATATATATATATATATATATATATATATATATATATAATATATATATATATACGAGGGGCGTGCAATAAGTATTGCCCCTGACCCATTTCCCATAGCAGTGGAGCAACGAAACTTGGCACAGTTATCAGTCTTTCTCTACATAGGAACCACCCAGATTTATGCATTTCTCCCATCGTTTGATGTAGCTCTGGAGACTGAAGAACACCCCAGGTTGGTCCTCCAACCACGACATGACTTCAGAAGTCAAGGCTGCATCATCTGGGAAACGCTTTCCTTTCAAAAACAACTTCATCGCTGTGAAGAGGTGAATGTCAGAGGATGCAAGGTCAGGAGAGTAGGGAGGATGGTGAAGGATTTCATAACCACATGATTTTGATAGCTTCCCTTAATTCGTTCAAAAGTGAAGCAATTGTAATTGTAATTGTGGTACCCTTTGCCAGGAAATCTGTCATCACTACTTCGTCCTGGTCCCAGAAGACTGTGAGCATGACCTTGCCAGCGGAGGGCTGCACCCTTGCCTTCTTTCGAGGTGGTGAGTCCAAGTGCTTCCACTGCATTGACTGGGCTTTGGTCTCTGGATCATAGTGATGGGCTCAGGTTTCATCCTGTGTAATCAGTCTTTTGAAAAACTTTGACTCCTCTTCTTGGCACATCTCCAAATTCATCCTCGGGCACTCGACGCATTCTCGCTTCTGGAATGGTGTGAGCAACCTGGTAATCCATCTTATGCATATGCAAATGGTCATGAATGATAGTTTCGACAGACCCTATACTAATCTTGACATCTTGGGCTATTTGGCGAATAGTAATGCGCCGGTCTTCCAAAATGGCAGCCTCAACTTGACGGACAGATGCCTCATCAAAGGCAGAAGGGGGGCGACCAGGTCTCGGAGCTGTTTCCACACACTTCCAGCCATGTTTGAATTCACAATGCCAGCGTTTTACAAGGTCATATGATGGAGCATTATCAACATAAGTTTCTTTTATTTCATCAAAAGTCTCCTGTGGTCTGCGTCCTTTCAAATTCAAATGCTCGACATTCAACAGGCTCCATTTCACACCTGACTCAGTTTAAACACCTGTAAAACAGAAACCACAATTAGTTCAGAGCTGTAATTTGCCACATAACCCGTAGAGATATAAATCATTGCACATGCAAAATTTCAGCTAGATCAGACAACGGGAAGTGGATCAGGGGCATTACTTGTTGCACGCCCCTCGTATATATATATATATATATATATATATATATATATATATATATATATATATATATATATATATATACAAAACTATTACTTTATATATAGATTCGTTTTGTTATTCTCGTTTTTTATCTTTCCCCTTTTCTTTCCTTACTCCAGGAAGCTGTTCCGCGCTTGATATGTCCCCAAACATTTACGGCTAAGGACCTAACAGACACAACAGAAACCAAAAACATATGCACACACATACATACGCATCCGCGTGTAATCCATCGGCTCTCATATGCGTGTGTGCACAGATGTGGACCATCTGTAGACCACATTACAATATTCTACTGTGCAACCTGAAAATGCGGAATGAGGCCAAATAAAGAACGCTGAAAAACGAAGAAAAACAATATAGTTAAATAAATGAAGTGATTGAGAGATTCCCATTTCAGTTTTTGTTCTATTTACTTTATTTTATTTATTTAATTTGATATTTTGTTCGTTTTTCAAGCCGTCCGTGGAAAGGGATTGGCATGGGGAAAAGGAATTGCGAAAGTCCTATACGGGAGACTAGCAGACAGTGAAAACATTTGATTGTATTTGTTTTCAACTTCTTCGACAGGAAGCAGATGTGAGCGTCAGCTGACGTAACAGTGGCAGCTTCTTTTTTCGGTTAAAAAGAAAGAGAGCTCTGTTTGCATCAGAGAGAGAGAGAGAAAGTGAGAGAGAGAGAGAAAGTGAGAGAGAGAGAGAAAGTGAGAGAGAGAGAATAAGAAAGAAAGAAATGGGAATGAATAAAGAGAGACAGATAGAGACAAAAAAACCTAAAGGAAGTGAGCAAACAGGCTAGATAGAAAAGCGGAAAATATTCATATATATATATATATATATATATATATATATATATTAGAGTGAGAGGGGCGAAGTATATATATACATAAAGAGATAGATTTACACACACGTGCGCGCGCATATATATATATATATATATATATATATATATATATATATATATATATTCGCAAAAATGAAGACAACAGAATATAAAATGAGTACATTATATTGTGTATTTTTCTTAAGCGTTAAAATTGTTTCATAAACATTTAGACAATTTTAAATATTATATAATTTAAAAATATTCCAAAAAAGCTACTCTTCAGACAGCAAAATACATTAGTTATACATACATGAATACCCTTATAATCTCTATTTTAAGATCTCAAGTAGTTGAACCTACCTCCACACCATCCTTATATTTTCTTTTTGTTTTATTTATTTTTCGATAGCCTTCGTAGTAAATAATCTCCTCATTTTCGTATTTCTATTTTTTAAATGATATTTGAACTAATTTTCTATTCTAATATTAATTTAATTATTTATGTTTTTTTTTATTTTAATAATTATATTTCTTCCCCAACTCATGTATTTAATTGATTTATTACCCAAATACTAACCTACTCCCTTCAAATCCTAGTTTCTACTTAGATATTTCATTCTTTTCCCCCAATCTATCAGAGTTTCGTATAAACTTTGTTATATATATATATATATATATATATATATATATATATATATATATATATGTATGTATGTGTATATATATATATATATATATATATATATATATATATATATATATATATATATATATATACCAATTATAACCGAACATTTTTCTCTAAAAGTATATGGGGAATAATATACAATTCTACACATTATATATGTTATATATATTTTTACTTTTATTAATTATTTTTTATCAATAATAAATTTTATTTGAAAAGTCAAACTTTCTACACAATGGTCTACTGCGTGTGAAAGTGATCTATAATATATTTCGATGAAAGTTCTTTTTATAAAATGATGGACAAAAAATTGTGAATTTTAGGTGTGTCTGAATGAATGTTTACGTATCTCAGTAGCAAAAAAGTTATTGTTTTATATTTGTGTGGAGTGCGTGACTGTGAATTTACATATTAAGTGTGTCATTCATTATTTTTTGTCTATATTATCTAGTTTAGTATTTGTTTTCATATTATGTTAATTAACTAGTTGTTTATTTATGCTAATTATATATACTGTTACGAGAACCCAGATGCCCAGCAGTAAATGAAACCGAATCAAAACCGGATACACTAAATGACGAAATGTTTTTTGTTATATATGTATATATTTTCTCTATTTTTGCAGTAGTTTTATATGGATACTTGCTATTAAATCATATAATGTTAATTTGATTTTAACAGATTGTAATATAAAAATCCGAATTTGTTTTTGTGCCTGTATGTCTTAGTGAATGACATCTCCGCAGCCAATTAAATAAATATTATTTCATTTCTCAAATTTATGTTTTCGTGTATTAATTTGCATAATATCAAAAACAAACACTTAAATAGCACACTTAGCGCGTAAATCCATAATCACCCCTCCACAAAAATCTAAATAAATAGCTTTATTCTATTTGCTGCTATATATATATTCTCTATTGCAATACAAACCTTAATCCCAACTTTAATCTTTTTAGATTAATCCCAACTTTAATCTTTTTAGATATATCCGTTTTTATTTTTTACTTCTATTTTTAATAACATGTAATGTGGCCTCCTGATAATAATTTCTTGTGACGCTGAATGCCTGAACGATTTTCATTACGGACTCAACTTTTATATAAGCTATATCGCCTGAAGAGGTTTCTAGTTACGAGTAACTAGCTGATTGAAACATACTTATGAATGTGTAGCGACATATTCAGGCTTATGTAAAAACAAATCAAAATTATATATATATATATATATATATATATATATATATATATATATATGACTACTTCGTTTAAACACATAAATTAATATACGAAAGTATTATTTTATGCGCAAACTTTGAGTATTTACTTCAAACAGTGGTCACTACATAGGTAGAGCTATGTATTAAGTTATAAAAATATATATGGCAATTAAGCTACACAGAATATTCCGCGTTTCATCCACGCTAGGATTCGTAAGGCTCATGCGAAGAGATATGGTTGTCTCGCGTTTTTATATACGCACATTTTATTGAGTTTTTAGTTAGCCAATCAGATTCCTAGTTTCCACCGCTCCCTTCCTAATCAGTCAATGGGCAAGCACTTACAGGACAAAGGCCCAGTTAACCTTGGGTTTACCCCTTCCTTTCCGTGTGCTTTATTAGCTTTTAACGGGATGCGTATATATCTCGTGATTTGACTTATTTTAAACCTAGGTGTAGTTAAATGTGCTGTGTTTTCTTCTTTTTATTATTATGTTAGTTTATATATATATATATATATATATATGTGTGTGTGTGTGTGTGTGATAACTTATGTATATGTATGTTTATTTTCTATTGTTAATGTTAATTTTTAAATTATTTTGTATCGCTATCCTTGAGTAAAGTTTATCCTGTGTACACAGTTGTTCTCTATTTTATTGTTGAACGTACTTTTGTGGTCATAATATCGTTCAAAAAAACACCGAATGAAAACAACATTAGCAAACAAATACTGGGAACTGAAAGAAAGTGGGCGTTCGCTGGTAGTCGAATGGAAAATAGTAAAACAAGCAAACACATGTAGAGACCTAGACGATGTAGATTATGCCTTCATGAAAAGTTTGCTATACTATACTTTAAAGAACCTCAACATCTATTAAATTGTAGGAGAGAAATAGCGGACAACTGTGTACACAGGATAAACTTTACTCAAGGATAGTCGTACGAAATGATTTTAAAATTAACATTAAAAATAGAAAATAAATAATTAATATATATATATATATATATATAAACTAACATAATAATAAAAAAGAAGAAAACACATTTAACTACACCTAGGTTTAAAATAGGTCAAATCACGAGATATCTACGCTTACCGCTAAAAAAGTATACACAAAGGAAGAGATGAACGGAAGGTTAACTGGGACTTTGTCCTGTATATGCCTGCTCATTGGCTTACTAGAAAGGGTGCGGTAAAAACTAGAAAGCTGATTGGCTAACTAAAAACTCAATAGAATGTGCGTATATAAAAACGCGAGACAACCACAACACTTCGCATAAGCCTCACGAATCCTAGCGTGGATGAAACGCTGACTATTCTGTGCAACTTAATTGCCATAATTATTTTATGACTAAATATATATATATATATATATATATATATATATATATATATATATATATATAGAGAGAGAGAGAGAGAGAGAGAGAGAGAGAGAGAGACGTCTAATTGAACCCGACAGAGTTATTCCTTTTTCCGATCTTTCTGGATACCTTTTCCATTTGCCGAGTGTTTTTTTTAATGTCGGCAAGCATATTATATAGAATGGCGCCCAAAAGTTGATGCTTGGCCATATTTTTCTGGAGCGCTTTCTATCGATGCATCCGATTATCGCCAGGAGCAAATATTGTTGTTTTCTTTTCCTTTTCTTTTCCTTTGAGATTTGGTGTATTTACCCGTTTTATAGCCAATTAAAAAATATAAATACAAGCCTCAAAGGAAAAGAAAAGGAAAGGAAAACAACAATAATTGTTCCTGACGATAATCGGATGCACCGATAGAAAGCGCACAAAAAAATATAGCCGAATCACAACTTTTGGGCGCCATTCTAGATATAATATGCTTGCCGAAATTAAAAAGACCGCTCGGCAAATGGAAAAGATATCCGGAAAGATCGGAACAAGGAATAACTTTCGTGTTCAATCAGACGTGTCTTAATAATTACTTGCTGCCAAAATATACAAATATATATATATATATATATATATATATATATATATATATATATATATATATATATATATATATATAACAGACAAGTGTTTTATCGCTTTTCCGAATCATTAATGCCGCTAGACCTAATGATTTGGATGGTTTGTTGTTTTTTTTTTACTGCGTATCACCCCATTTTAGGTCATTTAATGCCGAATCCAGTGGTTTTGTAGAAAAAGTTAATAGAATATATTTGTTTTTCAAGTCAGTTTCTATTTAATCCATAGTTGAGACCCTAACAGGTACTACCACTCCGGGTCCAAGTTGACCTGGGAGCAATGGCAATTAAGGGGTGGGTCCACACTTTCCAAAGCCCGCAAGCTGGGGTCTCAACATCGGATATAGTTTAATGTCATATTCAGGACCGCTAGACCTCATAAGATTCGAAACAAACACCTTCGAATGACTGACGGCACATTATCTACTGAGCTCCTAAGTGGTCGTCCTAGAATAGATCTATATAGTATAGATAGCAAGTCTTAAAGATTATCAGGAAACGATAATTTGATTAAGAAAGTCAATGAATTTCAGACCAGGCGTGTGAAATTGCATGCTACGATATTTTGGCACGTTGGATTGTTTAGATCGCTAGAAGCAGCTACGCACGGGAGGGGTTAGATAAAGGTAAAACACCCTGAACGTGGTGTCTTACAACACGTAAGAAACGAAACGAAGCATTTTCTATGTGAAAATGTATGATCACATCTCAGGATTTTGTTAACAAGTAAGGTGCGCATAGCTACAGTGAGTGAGTGAGAAGGGGAGATTCTTGTCGAGCGTGATTTTCTGTGATAAAGGATGTCATTACAATGATGGCCGACAAGAATTATGCAAATTATTTCCGGTAAAGGAAGTGTCTGTTACGTCATATTTTGACTTCTATATGGGAAAAGTCAAAAGAGAACAGATTAAGCAATAGACAAATGAACGAAACACACACATATAAATATATCTAACGAATATGTGTGTGCGCGCGAGTGTGTATGAGACAGAGAGCAAGAAAAGTGAGGGGAAATTAAATGATACAAATAAACATTTACAAAATTTATTGTTAAAACAAAAAATACAAACTACATAAGATGTTTTCCTTATCCAATGTCTATTCATTATATATATATATATATATATATATATATATATATATATATATATATATATATGTTAAATCAGACGTGTCTAAATATATGTGTGTGTGTGTGTGTGTGTGTGTGTGTGTGTGTGTGTGTGTGTGTGTGTGTGTGTTCCTGGTTCGACTGTTTCGACTGGTGTTAATCGTAACACGCTGCACTGATGATTCCAGAACGGATGAAACACAAGTGTCTGTAGGCATTTCATAATTATTATAGTAAATAATTTAGTATATATATATATATATATATATATATATATATATATATATATATATATATATATATATATTAGTGTATATATATATATATATATAGTAAGTTATAAAATATATATAGCGATTAAGCTACACTGAATATTGCGCGTTTCATCCACTCTAGGACTCTTCAGGCTTATGCGCATAAGCCTGAAGAGTCCTAGAGTGGATGAAACGTGGAATATTCAGTGTAGCTTAATCACCATATATATTTTATAACTTACTAACTAGCTCTACCTACGTATTGGGCACTTTTGAAGTAAATACTTAAAGTTTACGCATAAATTTATACTTTCGTATATTTTATGTGAGTAAATGAAGTAGTTATATATATATATATATATATATATATATATATATATATATATATATATATATATATATAGTGACACCAAAAAAGTCAGGACTTGTCATTTTTTTCAAAAACCGCCAATTTAAGCTAATTGAATGTGACTGTTAAAACAGCCTTTACCTCATTTGATTCGCCTTTTATTCGTCTATAATTTTACCTGTTCATATTTGACTTTTAATTGAATTATTCCAGTGTTCACGTCAATTTAAAAAATTAACTTCAATTAATTTTAAATCGAGAAGGCAAAAACAAACTCCGCTTTAAACTAGAAGAATTTTATCCTGTGTACACGGTTTCAACGTTGCAAGGAAACGGAGATCCAGTTTCGGTGTGGGGCGTTATTAGTGCCAATGGTCCTAGAGTTCGCTTGCAAGGTCAAATTAATTCGACCAAGTACATTAATATGATAGCTAAGGATTTTCTACCTTACTTTGGCAGGAATTTGGATGATAATCCCACTTTGACACTGGGTAATGCTCCATTCACACAGGTGGTAATGTTAAGAAAATCCTTGAAGAGCATGATATTCTGTGTTTGGATTGGTATGCACGATCTATCGCATTACATCAAGCAACAGTTACGTAATGATAAAATATCAAATCTGGAAGTACTTTGGACAAAAATTAAAAGAAAAGTGGGATGCCTTTTCACCTGCATTGCCGCAGACTAATTCAAGATATGCCCAAAAGATTGCAAGCTGTTAAATTGCAGAAGGGCTAACTAGATCATTATTTTCCTGTTGTATCTGTGTTGCATTAATTCCGAGGTTACATTTAAATAACAATTTCCTATTGTGCAGACTTTCTTTTTGCCTTTTCAATTTGAAGTTAATATTTTAAATTGACGTGAAAACTAGGATACTCCAATTAAAGTAAAATATGAACAGATAATATTTTAGAAGTTTAATCAAATGAAGTATAGGTTGTTTAAACAGTTACATTCAATTTAGCTTAAATTAGTAGCTTTGGAAAAAATTACAAAAGCAGACTTTATTTTGGCGCTACTGTATATATCATATAATGCTGTTTCTGTTCATATTATCAAAACATTTGAAAGTAGTTTATGATAATGTATATATATATATATATATATATATATATATATATATATATATATATATATATATATATATATATATATATATATAGCACTGTAAATAAACATGCAGCTTGAGAACTGTAAAAGCGGTGGGCGAGTGTTTATTTTGTAGATTCAATTCCTGCAAGAGAAAGGTGCTAGTCTGACCACACTGATGAGTGGTAATACAACGAAAGCGTACTGTATCCGATCGGATGATTATATATATATATATATATATATATATATATATATATATATATATATATATATATATATATATATATATTAGTGTCAAGTAATTCAAATTCAAAAACTGCTGGCTACAATCTTGAATTATTTACTGTTGATGGTTGATCGCCGCGAGTGCAGACCCCACGATATCCTATTTTGACCAAAGTTAATAACCTTATAAAACCTAATATCGCAAGTGAATTTAAGAAATTTTAGCACCGCGCAGACAGAAGGGTCCGGCGTATAAAGTTAGCAGTAAGTTCTTTGATAATATCTGAGCACATTCAAATGAATGTTTCTGTTTAGAGCACAATTGAAGCATGATACTTGACTTTTGCATTTTAAACTTTAATTGGAGCCAGTATATAAATATATTTTTATAAAATCAACAGTATGTTCTCTACAGTGCAATGTATTGTGGACTAAATCACTGCTGAGAAGCATATAAATTTTCTTCCGGGTGCACCGCGATGAGTCCCAGACTAGAGCAGGCGATCAATCGATTGGATTGAAAAATGCTTGATTTAACCGATTTCGATCAAATAAAAAGTGAGAAACATGTAACCTCAGTCAATCCCGGACAACATTGAGTCTTCTTGATAAAGATATAAATACAACTTGTTGTTATGGTGATCTTGCATCATAAAGTTGCATCATAACAATGACTCTTCTCGATACTAACTAGCGATAATGGTGATAACAGAAAGAGTTGCTGTGTCCAATCTTGAAGTAATCTCTAACAACCCATTACTCCTGTACTTTTTGTAAATACAAACACTTGTTAACTGTTACTCCTTTTTGTCTTATTTCTTTTCGGCCATTTAAAGCGACAACACATTTCGTTAATCTATTAGTATATCAAAGATCAGCTAATCAACATCTGTTTCACTTAAGCTTTGTTACCTATAACTTCGTCTTTTTAGGGGGGAGGGATTTTCATTTTCATATTAAAAGCATGAACTTGCTTACTTGAACCGAAATGCATTGTGGTGGAATTTTATTTCGTAAAGAATGAACATTTAGAAGTAGGATAAATACTCAGTAACTTGGGAGGGGTGTCGCAATATTTTTTTCGGATAAAGACTTAATTTGTATTGCGCAATTAGGAAATGAATAAAAATTGTCGAGTTGTGTTCGACTGAACTGAAATGCATTATGGTGGAATTTAATTTCGTAATGAAATTAATGTGGGATGATGGAAGGTAGTGATACATAATTACATGGTTTCTTGACCTCGGTACGTGTGCATATATGTGTGTATGCATGAATGTGTGTATGTGTGTGTGCATGTATGTGTGTATGTGTGTATGCATGTATATTATTCTTTGATAAGACGGATGATGCGTTTACTTGAATCGCAAATTTCATAAGTAAACCTGAAAATAACCGGAAAAAAACTACCTCACTCACAATGCTAATTTTTATTTACAAAAAATATTTTCGTAATAATAAAATGAAATCAATTACTGAATAAGAAAACATAATAAAGAATAGTAAATTAATGAGATGCCATTTTGTAAATTGATATGCAAATTCAATAGACCTAATATCGTGTAAACATTCTGAATATAATAGAAATCTTAAGTTTAATATTTGTATGCGCGTATGTTTTTTAAAGATCAATAAAAACTGTTCGTCCATCATTGTCGGTGAAAAGTAAATCATCTGGCTCATCGTTGCTTAACTTCAGTGATCTGACGAGAACCGGTGCATCAACGTGATTATGTCGTATATGTGAGGAAATAAAGGAACATCCGCCATAGAATGAGTGAAATTAATTTCCAGAAAAGAAAAGTTCTACATTACTTGTATACCGTCTTAGGTTAATGTTAAAATCAGCATCTGATACTAAACCTTATGTCTGAAATATTTTAATTTTGATTAAAATCCGTTATTTTAGTACTTTACAAATGCCTAAAGTGTGTCTTAAGATAAAGAGATCTTAAGAATGAAAATAAAAATCAAGGACGTTTATTTATTGATGTCTAATAACTGTATTCACCCTAGGCAGGTTCAATCAGCTTCCTCCGAAGGATGAAGTGTTAAGAGAATATTAAATTCCAAAGCGGTCCCAAGTCGTATGTATGTCCTTATCAGTGAAGATGACGATGGCAGATTTTTGCGGTTCTTGTTACAAGTGTCGGCGTCCTATTACATACCGCGGCAGATATGCCAAAGTGGTCACCAATCTGGTAATAACCAGATCTACTTGCTTAACTTCGGTGATATAACGAGAACCAGAGAGTATACGTGAATTTTCAAATATGGGTCTGTGCCCATATTATCCCCTTAAACCCCTTTTAAAATACACAGCAGAAATTCAAATTTGGGGAATAATTGATGTCTAATACTTCTCAAACATCGGAGGAATCTTTAACTCTCTCTTTTTTTCTTTGCATGAAACGAAATTGAATTATATATAGCTCACATTATCCATTCTGACCCCTAGCAGCTTTGTTACGATTCATAATTATCGATTAATTAGTTGATGAATGTATCTTCTACACGGAAATAGGTGCTTATCTATAACTGAGCCGAAAAAAATTTTACAAGAAAAATCTGAAAACAATCTTTATAATGTACGTACTTGTCACTGCATGAAGATGTCGTATTCCAAAAGTCACGTAAATCGATCAGGTAGTTTTTTTTTTTATTTAAGAAAATCAAATATTATCACACGTTTTAGCGAAGAATTGCTTCACACCATCTTGTTTGAGACTGATACGCTACTAACGACACCTGTCGGAAATATAGGATCAACAAGGGCTTGTAAAAAGATTTTTTTCGGCCCAATTATAGACAAGCACTAGGAAATATATAAACACATATGCTTTACTAACTTTATACAAAAATAAAGATTAATTTTCGTTATGAAATAATATGAAGAATATTTATTTGTTTATGTATCAGTTGAATCATTAAGGAATAGGAAGTTTTTTAATTGAATTTTCCCATCCATTTTCTATTTCCTTAAAAATTGTGTAAGCACCATTTCATTCTCATAGTTCTTTTTGGAACCATTTTAATGCTGTCTCTTTAGCGCCATTTTAATGCTGTCTCTTTGGCACCATTTTAATGCTGTCTCTTTGGCACCTTTTTAATGTTGTCCCTTTCTGCTTCATTTTAATGCTGTCTCTTTGGCACCATTTTAATGCTGTCTCTTTAGCACCTTTTTAATGCTGTCTCTTTTTGCATCATTTTAATGCTGTCTCTTTGGCACCTTTTTAATGCTGTCTCTTTTTGCATCATTTTAATGCTGTCTCTTTGGCACCATTTTAATGCTGTCTCTTTGGCACCATTTTAATGCTGTCTCTTTGGCACCTTTTTAATGCTGTCTCTTTTTGCATCATTTTAATGCTGTCTCCTTGGCACCTTTTTAATGCTGTCTTTTTTTGCATCATTTTTATGCTGGCCCTTTGGCACCATTTTCATGCTGGCTTTTTGGCACCATTTTCATGCTGGCTTTTTGGCACTATTTTCATGCTGGCGAGTTGGCACCATTGTCACGTTTACTAGTTGGCATCGTTTTCAAATTGGCTAATTTGCATGATTATTAGGCTGATTAGTTAGCAGCATTTTTAAGTTGACTTACTGGCACAATTTTCACACAGACTAATCGGCACCATTTACAACGTGTCTTGTTGGCACCATTTTCAAGTTGGCTTCTTGGCATCAATTTCAAAAGGAACGGTTGGCACATTTTCACGCTAGTTATTTGGAACCCTTTTCACGATGGATAGGTGGCATAATTTTCAGGTAGCTAGTTGGCATAATTTGAAGATAGCTTCTTGGCACCATCTGCAAACTTGTTAGCACTATTTTCAAAAATTGCTGAAATTGATTACGTTCAAAACTTTTTATGTGCGTAAAAGGAAATAATAAATTGGAAAAGAATGAAAGGACAATTAAAAGAGAGAGAGAGGGAAAGGGTGGGTGGGAGAGGCAAAGGCAAAAGCAAAAGAAAGTAGAAAGAGGGGGAGTAAAAGAAGAAATAAGAATGGAAGTAGTTCAGAAGGAATAAATTGGTTCATAGCATATTCAGCCATGCTATGATATTCACAGTGTTGACAGGAACCATTAAAAGTCTGCGAGTCTGTGAGTAGATCTAAACAAACAGATTTTGACGCATCGGCAGCCGGCGAAGCCATTAGGACGCAACACGAAAAAAAAAATAAATAAAAGAATAATTAAAAGAAAAAAGATTCTGCATTCAACATTATCCGATTTCGTAACCTTACGACTACTTCATCCCTCAAATAATAATAAATAAATCGAGCGGGTGCAGAGCATCGAACCCTAACCACCCCCCTATTTCGTGAACCTCAGACAGATAAAACTGAGTGCATCGCAAAATTCGGTGAAAGAAAAAAGTAAAAAAAAAAAAAAAAGAAAATGGATGTATTAGACGAGAAATGAGAAGAAAGTGTTTACAGTATCACGTGACCGAGTTTGGTTTAGATCTGATTGGCTGAAATGATCTATAAGTAGCAGAAGTGGGAGTGGGTAAGGTTGTACGTTTTTTTAATAAGGAGGTAGAAGAGAACACGAAGAAAGGTAGAAGAAAAAGAAAAATGGAAGAAAAGGTAAAAATGAGAGAAAGAAAAGATAGAATGAGAGGTAAAAAGAGAGAAAGTAGAAAAGGAAAGGAGAGAGGGTATAAGTGAGAGAGAGGAGATAGAAGTAGAAAGTGAGAATAGAAATAGATGAAGATGGTTTTGCTGATGGATTTTATCTTTAACGTTTCTTTCTCAAGACTTGGTATCTAATGTACGAAAAACATCAATTAACCAACTTTTGTGTTACGCGTTTATATTTCAGGCAAATACACACTTTTATTGGTTTTATTTGAACATTTTAGAAAACTGAGTAATTCTGTATATTTTAATTAAATGAAAAATCATGTGGGTACATTAAATCCAATGTACGCAGCATTAACTAAAACAAAAATGTAAATTTTGCCCAATTAGATGCGGCTATTTTGGAGAACAATGAAGGTAATCTATTGTCACGATTAATTAAATACGAATTATTTTTTGGACTAAAAGGAAAAGTACCCAGTGTTTATAATGTTTTACTGATTAAATCTTTTTTGTATGACTTTCGATCTTAATTACATATTGAATTCAGTGAACGCATATCTAATTTTAACGATACAAAATATGTATAGAAAGAATTAGTCACATCTTTTGAAAGCATTATTTCTTTGTGCATAGTGATTAGGAGGATAACCTCTATCTTTATACCGTAAAGTATGTTGATATTTTTGCAGCTGCAAGATTCAATCCTTTTCTAAATAATCGATAATTATGGATTTTAGACTAGGTGTAATATATTCAAATGTAGACTACATTTAGTAAAATTTAGTTTTATCCGAAAGGGTTAAAAAAAAAAAGATGGAAGCTTGAAATGTATGTGAGTAATCTAACTGATTATGTAAATAAATTACACTAGTATTAATCTTTATATTCATATTTATCTATATATAAAAGTCACTTTGTGTGTGTGAGTTCCTCCCTCATAGGTTCCGAAATGGCTGAGCCTATCTTTTGCAAATTTCACACGAAGCTAATTTATATGTCTAGCAGTGTTTTTACATATGTTTTGTACAGAAATGCATCCGATAAGTATTGAAAATCGAAAAAATCGGATCCTAAAAATACTCTTTCTTTCTTATAGAAACAAAAAATTACAGGGAAATATTTTACGTAACACCGGCAAGGGAGCTAATAAAATGTTAGTAAATAATTTCTTCTTAAAAAAAAAACAGAATTATTGACATCTTGAGATATAACTCAATACAGCATTCGACTACTTATAGAATGGTTCCATGTTCACGCCTGGGTGTATCTCACCATTTTATTTTAATTTTTTCTTATTAATGAATACACTTTATGATAAAAGAGGAGACTCCATTTAAAATCGCCGCAAATCATTTTCTGTTTGCATATTTTAAAATTAAACATTAATTAGAAGTGACTTTTCCAGAACGTTCATCGTCAAGCCCAACTATCAGCTGACACGTCAGATGGAATTTGATTAGCGACATTATAATTATTATTTATTCTTTTTTTTTGCCGAATATTTATTGAAATATAACATGGAGGAGATTAAAATAAAACAATTTTTAAAATAAAAATACTTTAATTACAAAATTAAATTTGCTATAATACATTTTGTTTTTCCGATCATTTTTTTAGATATCTCCAATTTAAACTTGACACATTTTTAGAATCAAAATTATGTAATTTTTTTAATCCAAATAAAAATAAGGATTCTATACATAACGTTGAATAGCATTTTATCTTGAATTCATTTTACGCGCCATGAGATGCACATTTTTCTAAGTCGATGTATATTTAAGCGAACGCAATCATCAGTAGCATCTGACGTAGTGTAAACAAAGTGATAATTTATATAACGTATTTGTTGAAATGAATTCATTCGTAAAATGTAAAAGTAATTTAGGAACCAACATTCGTACAGGAAATGATGTCGTTACCCAATGTCTTCTTTTAATTCATCTTCATCACAAACAATGCATTGTGACGTAAAGGGTTACTGTGAAATTTGTGGTCATATTTATGAAACATTCTAAAGGGGTTTTGCAGCAAGATATTTGTTCACATTACATTTACATTTTTGTCATGAAAATAGAAAATAGGGATGGGGAATTTAAAACGCAATCAGTTCGGAGAAAGAAACTATTGCTGTAGAAACCTTCCCGACATTATTAAACGTCTATAGTAAATGGAATTATTTAGTTGATCATCGTTTTGTTCGGGGATATTTACATCAAAGAGGCACAAATTCACGAGGTTCACTGAAGAAACTACATTGTAATTCACTCTTAAACTAATATGCTTGTTTTGCAGACACATGCCTACAAAATTGTGGCAATGGAACAGCAAATTGAGCTTTGTAGACAAGTTAGGGTTTTATTAGATCAGAGGCTTTATTTTTGACCCTGTCTACGTGGTTGTCTAAGTGGTTAGTACACCAGCCCAAATGTGACAACAAAACTCCATGTATGGACGAATGATGGTTTTGTAGATATATAGAGATCTTCGTTTCGTTTTGTTTGTTTGTTTGTTTGTTTGTTATTACAACATTGTACACTCCGACTTTCTCGTGTGAAGTATCGTTTTTATTTACATTGATTACATGTTTTGAAGTGGACTTTTCCCAAAATATCGGAAAAGATTAATAGTGTGTATACCAGAATGTTGAAAGGCGCTCTTAACACCTGGGGTCAGAACTCCACAAGGGAGCAAATCTACAAACACTGTTTTCGGATTTCAGTCGTAATCAGAGAGAGAAGCCCCAGATTTACTGGATACTGCTGGGAACTTAGATGAAATACTCAGCGATGTTTGTCGTTTTTGGTTTGTTTAGTTTCTTGAATGTTAAAACAGAGATGTGGTACTATGGAGATATTACACAGAGCTTACGTCAAGCAGCTAACAGAGGACTTACAATGCACCTATGAAAGGCTACTTAGTGTGGTGGACGATAGAGCTAGATGGCGTAAGATAATTTAAAGGGTCCATGAACTTGTGTCTAACTTCCGTGAAAGAAGGTACATAAATTCAAGGTTTTGAACCTGCCTTCATTCGGGTATCGAAACTAGTACAAAAAATCCACAAGAATAAAAATCCACTAATGTGCCCAGATTTCTGCTTAGTTAGCTTCTATCTATATATCTGAGCATGTGCGCGAGTATGCGCAATGATCGACATAGTTCAAAGTGCGCTTGGTTTATTTTATGAAGTGCTATCAGTTACAAATAAACAAAGTTCTGGCATTCATTTCTTTCACAAGTACATAAGATAAATAGCCTTGATGTTGCTTATACTTTTAAATGTGGCCCGGACAGCAACGTTATGAAACAGTACATCAGGGCCTAAGCGGCCTGAAATGGAAACGAAGCTGGGATAAGCATTAGACATCAGCTATTCATTTCATCATTTATTTTTACTCATTAAAAGAGATTAATTTCTAACTCATCTATCTTACTATCTAGTTATCTAGCCACCATCTATCTACTTACATATATACATATACCATCTATCTACTTACATATATACATATACCATCTATTTACTTACATATGTACATGTATATATATATACATGTATGCTTATATACATATATACTTATATATATATATATATATATTTGTAGCCATCGACATACAGTACTGTTTTGTTGTATCACAACTCGTCAGTGCTGCTAAGCTAGCACCACTCCCAAGGCGAGGATTAAACCTAGAACAATCGCGTTGGCAGTCAGCAGTTCTACCCATCGACCCACGGGAGCGTGCCCGCAAATAACCTCGACAAATGTCTATTTTAAACAAACATTCGTCCACCTCTTCTATAGTGCCCAAACCGCTTATTTACAAACAAAAAACGAGCCTCGCATTTTTCAGCCAGCGGGTGAGATTATTTACTACAGTTCTCTACCCAAAGAGGGGGAGGCTTAAAATATATTTGCAGTCATCGACATGCACACACACGCACGCGCGCGCGTGCGCATATACATATATATATATATATAAGTAATGCTATTAGTAATGATAAACTAATAAATATTTATTGATTTTAAATAACAAGTAAAACTAAAATCGATTGATGACAACGAGTGTATTTTTACGTTTGAGAAAATATCTGCACGTTTAACATGTGTTTTTGACAGTAATTTGGAAAAATACAAACTCTATTGTCGAATAGTTTGAGATTTATAAAGAATGTGAATCGTAATCCGTAATTGTATTGGAATCGGGAATTTATTACGGAATCGGTAATTGTATTGGAATCGCGAAAAATATTAGAATCACTAATACATATATATATATAGGTGAGAAGGAAATTCTTGAGGAATTTTTAATTTTGATTTCAAATGATATTTTCAAATATGTTTTCGTTGTAATACCTTTACTTTGTCTATCATTTTAAGGAGCATTTTTCGCTATATCTAATCGTTTAACTTATATTACAATGGTTTTAAAACAATTATGTCTTTTTTCTAGAACGTTGAATACAAGATGGAATACAAAAGCAAATTCGCACAATTTTCTTATTTCAATTCAAGCTAGGCCGAAAAACTGCCGAAATAGCTCGCGATTATCAATGAAGCGTTTTGCTCAGGAACCACTACTGAACGCACAGTGCAATGGTGGTTTAAGTAATTGCTTCTGAATTAGACGTAACGTATAAGATGATTACCAACCACTTGAGAGAGATTGAAAGGGCAAGAAACTTGATTAATGGGTGCCTCTCGAATTGAACGACAACCAAAAGAAACACCGTTCTGAAGTGCCATGTTCCCTTCTTTTACACAACAAGAACGACCCGTTTCTCAACCAGGTTGTGACTTGCGATAAAAAGTGGATTCTTTACGAAAATTGGCGACGTCCAGATCGGTGGTAAGACGCCGACGAACACTCTGAAGTCAGAGCGGCATCAAAAGAAAGTTTAGCTGACTGTTTGGTGGTCTGCGAAGGGTCTCATCCATTACAGTTTTTTTTTTTTAATGCAGACGAAAGCATTACGGCGGAGAAGAACTGTCAACAAATAGATGAACTACATTAATAACTTCGACAACAACGTCTAGTATTAGTCAGCAAAAAAAAACCAATTCTGCTCCATGACAATACCCGACCGTACGTTGCTTAAACGACCCTGTAGAAGTTGAACAAATAGGTCTACGTAAATCTGCCTCATCCGTCATACTCTCCAACCCTCTCACCAACCAACTACCACTTTTTCAAGCATCTCGAAAACTTTCTGCGTGATAAATGCTTCAAAAACATAAGCGATATCAAAAACGTGTTCGGCGACTTCAATCGCCACCAGAACGCAAGATTTTTACGTTGCTGGCATAAATACACTTGTTTTACGTTGACAAAAGTATGTTGATTCTGTGTTTTTGAGTGAGTCGAGATATGTTTTGCTGAATTTAAAAGTTAAAAAACGCAAGAAGTTTCTTCTCAACCTTCGGTGTTAATCGTGACATCTTGCACTGATGATTCCCGAAAGGATGAAACACTAGTGTCTATAGGTATTTAATAATTATTATAGTAAATAATTATATATATATATATATATATATATATATATATATATATATATATATGCACAAGTATATATTTTTGTATTGTCAATATTTTTCCTCCTGTATCTAAGCTCCATTTTACTTGTTGAGCTTTTTATTACCCTGATAATCTCACTTTAAAGAATACTTCACTACTTCTTTGATCCCTTCATGTATGTATATGTATATATGTGTGTATATGTACGTGTGCGTGTGTTTATACACAAGTGTGTTTGCATATGTATATGTGTGCTTATCTATTCATTTTTATCATAACATACATTTTCTTCAAAAAAATCGGAGAATCGTTCGAAATAAATATAAAAATTATAATAGCATAATTTGACATGAAATTGTGTTTTTTATAAGATATTTTATTATCAAATTATAAGAAATTATTTTTTAGCCAAGAAACGGATATATATATGTGTGTGTCGTAACTTAGTTATAAAAACAAAACGTGCTTGATCATAGGTTTTACAAAAGCTTTTATAATGTATTTTTAACACCCACCCACACATATATATGTATATATATATATATATATATATTGCTTGACTGTTTATACGATTTGAACCTCAGACCATATGTGCTATGGTCGAGTGCGTTAATGAAGTCCTAGATGACTTTACGTGTAAATTTTATTGCTTTTAAACTTATATCGATTTTTTGCTGATTTTTTAATGATAATGCGGTTAATAGCGTCTCCAACCTGGAAGATTATGATTTTATGATATATAATAATGATATACATACGATTAAAAAACAAATATATATATTTTAAAGATAAATTAGAAAAACTTTAAATGTCAGGAAAATGATAAAATCGTTTTTAATTACTTTTTTTGTTGTAAGTCCTATAGTTCGCTAAAAATAGCCTCATCAGAATAATAAGTCCAGTCTGTAGTTTTTTTTTTTTTTGGGGGGGGGCTCATTTTATTGTTATGAAGGAGGTAAATGTACGTGCTATCCAGTTATTTCACGTGTGCTTCGCTCCAGTTTCGAGCGGGGATATGAAGTAAAAAGGTAGTCACACACTTTTAGAAGCCATTTATTTTGAATTACTCTGATGAAGCTAATTTTAGTGAAATATTGGACTTAAAACAACAAAAAGTAAATAAAAATGATTTTATAATTTTCCTGTAATGTAAAGTTTTCCAATTTATCTTTAAATTTTATTCAAAATAAATGTCCTCTAAAAGTGTGTGACTACATTTTTACTATATATATATATATATACATATATATATATATATATATATATATATATATATATATATATATATATATATATATATATATATATATATACACCACACATGATACACTTGCTACTTGCTTGGTGTAACGCAGACCTTTTTGTTTGTAAATAAACAAACAAATCGAGCACTGTAAATAAATGGCGGCCAAATATTTATATAAAGACATTTGAGGGGGGGGCGTTTGCTGGCACTGATCCTATAGGCGAAGGGAGGAGGAACTGCCGACTATTAACGATGGCTGTGGATTCGAACTCTGGATCGGGATGGGTGCTAGGCTAGCCTCACTGAAAAGCTGTTATAAAGTGAAACCCCCCTACCTGTAGATTACTACGGTATATATATATATATATATATATATATATATATATATATAGAGAGAGAGAGAGAGAGAGAGAGAGAGAGAGAGAGAGAGGGGGCAAGAAAGAGTGTGCTTGTGTGTGTAGAGACACAAGAGTAAGCCCACGAAATAGAGAAATAGTGCTGTGTGTATGTGTGTGTGTGTGTGTGTGTGTGCGTGTGTGTGTGCAATTAAGAGCAAATAATACTCCGTCAATCCTCTAAATTCTGAATCAGTCCTATCATGGCAGCCAACATCCCACATATCCGTATCTCGTTCTTATCGAGTATATTTTTTTTTTTAGAAACTTACTGTGTTTCTTTTCTTTTAAACCTTTCCCAGAAAAGAAAACGGCGCCTTCAAAAATAAACACCTGGTCCTCTACCTTTTAAGCTTTTGTGGAGAGAAAAATCGAGCTGATAAAAGAAATGTAGAAGAAAAGGGGGCAAAGAAGAGGGGAAATACAAGATGGCCGGGAAACAGGCCAATGTAACGGACCGTATTACAACCGGAAGTGGTGGGCGACGGACAAGTAGCTGAAAAGGAAGACAGGAAACTGAGGGCGAAAAACGCGTAATAAATATTAATACAAGACGAAGAATACTCATTTCTTGTACACGCTTACTTAAATTCAGTTGCATAAACACACATGCACACGTGCACATAGTATCCTACAAGCAAATGTTCATATCACGGCTCATCAGAGTGGATAGACTAAGCAAAAGTTTCCAGGTTGATACAAATTGCCAGATGCTTGCAAGTCTGAAACCGGTTGCCAGATATTTGCAAGTCTGATCAACATTCAAAATTCTTATCTCAAGCTCTTTCTGACATATGCTGAAATTATTTTGTTCTGGAATTGAGTTATATTTGAAAAGAAGAACATAATTAAATTGTAATTAACACTCCACATACACATTAAATGGCAAAATAATAAGCCACGTTACTTCTATACGATGCTACTACTACTACTACTACTAATAATAATAATAATAATAATAATAATAATAATAATAATAATAACAAGCCAATGTAACGGACCGTATTACAACCGGAAGTGATGGGCGAGGAACAAGAATCTGAAAATTGGAGTCCTCACACAGGTTATCAATAATAACGAGGAGAGAAAAGCACTTCTAAGACATCCACTAGTTGAGTGCTAAGAAGACTTAGACATCATATAACATAGTGCGGGTGCGTAGATGTAAATGTATGCGAAGTGACGTCACCGGCAAGGGGGGATGGAGTATAATGAAAAGAAAGAGAACAATCATAGGAAAGACAAGATAGCGTTCGAGATCTCGTAAGAGACGCGGAGAACATTCTAGATCACGTGGTTGACGTTACGTTGTACCAATAAGGAAATAAATATTGTTGCTATAAAGAACAAGCGAATTTGAGTTATTTCCTATTCTTTGTATTGGTTTCCTTTGCGACTAAAACTGCACACAACGTGTTGGTCCGAAGACACCGGTACACTTGTTGTCACACAAATTCCAGTGAAGGTCTATGGTTGTTGTCAGCGAGAAGCCAATGGCAAATGCACACTGCGATAACGCAAATTAATTTGCAATGTTATCGAAAGCTGTGGAGAGAACTGGACATCTGAGGAGACTTGTTGTCACTCAGTCTCAAGGAAACACACCAGTTGTTGTCAGTCAGTAACCACTGATGATAACTTGTATGAGAACTCCTGGTGAGTACTAAAATAAAACAGATAAAATTTTATTTATACACGAGTAAAAATGAATTGCCGAACAATTTTACACCACTTTTATGTATTCTTACAGAAGATTGAAATCAAGATATCAGCATGCAAAACCTTATGCTTGGAATCCTTATTTAAATTTGATCAAAATTTATTACATCGGCCTGAACTAGAAAAGGCTATAAATTACATAACTATTCTTAGGACACTTTAAGCTTAAGCCCTAAGTGTCGTAAAAATGGTTATGTAATTCAGGGATCTAATGACTATGGATAAAAATGCAATGCCAATCTGAAATATTTGAATAAACAAATAGTAGGCTGTGCCCATATATCATATTTCTTAAAACGTTTTAAAATACTCCGAAGAAACTGAAACTTAAATAATATTTTATTAATTGACTAGCAGGACCCGTTAGCTGAGGTTGCCCGGTTAACGCAGCCCTCGCCTCCGGTCATAAAAAAATTAATGTAAAGATGTTGTTCGTGGCTAACCCCCCTCCCCCATCCTCATGTTAAGAATGGCATCAGGAATAGACACCCACAACCTCTGCATGTTTAGAACGGCTTTCGGAATAGACACCCTCAACCTACCCATGTTAAGAACGACTTTCGGAATAGACAACCTCAGTCATCGAAAAGTACTTGTCTCTATTAAATTCAAAAGAGATTCTCGTAATCAGTATAGTCGAAAACCTAACAGGTCGTCATATTAAAGAATACTATGAAGGTGGAGTTAATGTAAAAATTTACCCTCCAAAAAATGTTATTGTCTTCTGTGTTGAGCAATGCTTATCGTTTAATATGTTTAATTTTGTTTGTTTGTTTGTTTGTTTGTTTGTTTGTTTTCTGGGCACGATTGTAATCTGTCGAGTGCGACGACAATCGGTTTATATGCTTAGTATTGTTGCTTTTTTTAGCGACGCCAATCGGTTAATATGTTTAATTTTGTTTTTTGTTTATTTTTGGCACGGTTATACTATGTAGAGAGCGATGACAATAGGTTAATATATTTAATTAAGTTAGTTTTTAGCACGATTTCTTCTGTATAGAGCGACACCATATTGTATAATTTGTGGAGCGTTCGTTTATTCACTGTAGAAATGGATTCCGAAATATGCAAATAGTCAGGTATCAGCCAATCAAAATAAGCAGAATTTGAGAATGAAGAATTTATTATTTTTGAATTAGTAGATGGAAAGATTATGTTATGTGTATTTATGTAATGGCGGCACAAGGACAATATGGTAGAAAAATGTAGAATATGACCCGATCTCAACTGGTAGCGGTGAGAGCACTAAATATTGAGAGAGAAAAATAAGACTTTCTTCCAGGTGTTACTCATCGGATGTAATGTAGCATTTTATTATCACAGGTGAATGTATTAAAATTTCACAAAAAATAAGTGGCTTGTCTTTCATTTATCGAACTTTTCACGAAATCTGTTACGTATTAAGAATAGGCCTTGATAATATGCATATATATATATATATATATATATATATATATAATATATATATATAATATATACTCGAGTTTCGCCCTCATTTGGGCTCATCAGTTAAACATATTTGAACTCGGGATTCGAAACCCGAGCCTCTTGCATGCAAAGCAAGCAGTATGCCAACTGATAATGTGTATATATATATATATATATATATATATATATATATATATATATATATATGCTTGACAAATTCTCCAGAGAATGAAACGCGAAATATTCTGTGTAGCTTAATTACCATATATATTTTCATAACTTACTATCTAGCTCTACCTATGTATTGAGCACTATTAAAGTAAATACTGAAAATTTTACGCATAAGACTATATCTTCGTATATTAATTTATATGATATTATGAAGTAATCATATATATATATATATATATATATATATATATATATATATATATATATATATATATATTAATACATGTGGTAGCAAGCTGCCCGGTGTTTCTCGATTGGAAAATATTCTTAAATATGATATTTTAATTCATACAGATGATGTATTTATTGTTATAAGGCTAATTCTTTGTTGATTACTGTACACAATACTTAATAATAGCCGCCCAATTTGGACTGGTCGCACAATATGCTTAAATGTGATATTTAATTTATGGAGTTTTCATATTTATTTTTATAGAATCATTACTCTATTTATTATTATATTGTACCCAAACGTTTAAAAACAAAAATATATCATTTAAGTGCGATCAGCGAGAATTGAAATCAAAACATTTTGCTCTTTAGCCTTATTCGTAACCGTCTCAGCTAACAGATGTGAAAACTCTAAAAAATTAACCGACATTAACGTATAAATGTATATTAGCATATGCGTAAGAAGCACTTTAAGTCGACTTTCGCCTGCTGTTCATTGTTTTTATTTTGTTGTTGTTTGTTGCTCCTTTTTATTTTTACTGGCTAAAATCAAATTGAATTTGTTGCACAGTTCCAAATCACTTATATATATCAAGTTTCAAGTCCGAAGACCAAAAATTGACTGTGTAATTTGGTAGGAAATGTTTCTCACACAGACAAACAAACAAGTTCACTTATATATATATATATATATATATATATATATATATATATATATATATATATATATATATATATATATATATATAATCTCCTAACAGGTCGTCCGGCGTTGCCCGATAGTAAAGTACGCTTATATATGATGTTTCTTTCTTTGACGCAGATTTCGTATTTATTATTATAGAGTCAATTATATATTTAATGTTATATTGTGTCTATGATACGGTAGTGATATCCAAAGTTGAATAAGTATATGCCATGGGTGACATAATCTAAAAACGAACGGAAGCATATAGTTCATATGAATGTGAAAACTTTAAAAATCATATAATATAAATGTATATGTGCATAGAAGATACACATTTTATCGCTTTTAAGTTCCAATTTTTCAGATCTAATTAATTCGACAGGTCCGAATCTCCTATATAACAAGTTTCAAATCTGTAAATCAAAAAACTGACAGAGTAGTTTAGTAGAAATCGTTTCGGACATAGACATACATGAGATAGATTGAGAGAGGGGGAGAGCGAGAGTAGAGCAGGCATGATTATATATATATATATATATATATATATATATATATATGGAGAGAGAGCGAGAGAGGTGAGTGTTGTAATTAAATTATTAACGGTAGCTCAGCAAATACATGCAAAATACATGCACAACAGTGTTTTGATAAAAGAGAGAAAAATCGGCAATTAAACCCAGTGCCCGACTAATAATTAACCTATCAGATATATTACAGTATCTGTATATATATATATATATATATATATATATATATATATATATATATATATATATATATATATATATATATATATATGTATATATATATATATATGGGGGGGGTATTATATTTTCTTTCATTACTCAACTTCCGTGGAAGTGGGAATTCTATCCTGGGTCAGACATATTTTTTAATCTCTTTTCCTTTTTTGTTTCTCTCTCTTCCGCCAGACTCAATGCTCTTTTAAAACGGCAAGAAAGGAAAGGAAGAAAACTGCGTTTATCTGCTTTGTCCATCAACCGCGAATCATACGTTCCATCATTTGCATTTCGCTTTTCACGGCTTTTCTTGCTCTCCTCGTTTTCTGCTTTCTATTCACTCTTCACTTTAGCATATCTCGCCCGATTTAGATAAAATTATGTACGAGTTTATGTAGTTATACGTACAGCATTCGTTCCTAGACTAACTAACCGATCATTATGAATTCGGAATAAAGATGCTAGGTGTAAGGATGCGGAATATAGACTATATTTATTTTCATTTAGTTTTATTCAAAGGGGTACATAGCGTGTGAAAGCCCCTTATAATAATTCAAACCATCCGATTAAAGTGAAATTTTATGAATATGTATTAGACATTAATTAATATTTAAATATTTCACAAATTTCAGTTTCTTTGTTGTATTTTTAAAGGAACCTTAGGGAGCACACTTACCAATTTGAAATTCAAATATTTCAGATTTGCATTAGATTTAATCCAAAGTCATTATACCCCAATTTAGTAAGATGCCTTAAATTTCATTTTCTTGAAGTTTTTATAGCGTTGCTATTTTTCCACTGATTTGAGATAAATATCGTTTTAGCTTCATATTTTTTTCTAAAATTTGTTTGCTTATTTTTCTTATATGGGTTTTATAGAATTTCATAATCCCCAATGCAGTTTATTTAGAAAGTTTACTTGTTGTTGTTTGGCGTAATACACGCTTTCAACTTATTATTTTGTGATTTTTCGTCATAGAATTTCTTTGTTGATTCATTTGTTACATATATTTGTTATCAAGTTTGTAAATATTACTAGACTTATCTGACCTTACTAATATTTTTGGAAAAATTATTTTTCATTTAATTATCCACAGATAAACAATTCATTTATATTAAAGCATCTCAGCATTGTTAGAAAGCAAACGTTTTAGGCTAAGATTGAAACTCAATCGTTATCTTTTTTATTTATATATTTTTCTACGGTCCGAGCTTTTATAGACGACATCAAGAAAGAAGGAAAATGTAATGTTTACCAGCAGCTCACCCCGCCTTTGCTCGGGCCCTATGTACTGTTCATAACTTTATGTGCATATCTATATGCGTATTAAAAAGTTTGATATATCCAGGTAAACCTTCATCTAAAATGTACATTAATTAGACCCAAGATTGGGGAAGGAGTTTGGTAGAGTCTGACAAGGTCAACTCTTTCAACTTTGACCTTTGGCAGCCAAATTTTCGCCCAAAAACTGATTAAAAAGCTTACTGAATATCCTTTATGTAAAATTTTAAACTTTTAGATCCAAAATTGGCTGGATAGTTTGCTAGAGACCGCAAAAGTCAAATCTTTTGAACTTTGACCCCTTTGGCAGCCAAATTTTCGGTCAAAAATCAATTGAAACGCTTTCCCTATGTCTGAATACACTTTATGTAAAATTTAAAATGTTTAGACTAAAAATTGGTTGAGTAATTTGGTAGAGGCCGCAGAGGTTTATTTGTTTTTAACTTTGCCCCTAATTTTGACCAATTAATATTTATTGTTTTGGGCTCAAATCCAATTAAAAAGTTTAGTCCATGTCCAAGTAATCTACATCTAAATTTTCAAGTGTTTAGACTCAAAATTGGCGGAGGAGTTTGGTAGAGTTTTCAAAGGTACAATCGTTGAGCTTTGACCCCTTAACAGCCACCGTCTGGCCGAAAACCGATGAAAAAGATTTTCCCGAATCTCACTACTCCTTATGTCAAATGTCCAGTCTGTAGACTGAAAATTTACAGAGTAATATGGTAGAGAAATGTACACACACAGACACACACGCACACACACACAGACATTTTCACTTTTATAGATATACAGATAAATAAAAAATAACCACCGAAGAAGGCTCTACAGTATTTACATTACTGTTGGATAATAGAGACGCTACGCTACTAAGTAGCGATTAATTTAATTAGTTTAACTTTGTACGAGTATTAATCTGAGTGTTTGCTTCCCTACATCCTATTTTTTTACAGAAGAGATGTTACAAGTCTATCTATGTTATATTGTTATTTTCTTGACTGATGCTCGACTGAGCTCCAATCTCTGGTACCATTGTACAACATTCGCACCAAATAATCGTTTAGCAACAACAATTGTCAAAAATTTTATTTATTTACTATATGTGCCTAAAAGTGAATGAAAATTTAATGAGAAAAATTTCTTTCTTAGAACTGTTTGTCTGTCGAAGATAATATCGTGGGGTTGCTTCCTAGCTGACTATAACGTGGTCATTGTTAAGTCTAATGTAAATAAGTTCTTGCTGATCTATCCTCTTAAATGATTAAACCCTACCCAAATTCCACCATTACTGATCATTTCGGTGCAGTCACACTGTCTATCTGACACTCATTAACTCGTATCTTCAAGTGGCTTTTGGACTTTTATAACCGGTGACCCCCCCCCCTAGTAAAAATGCAAGGATAACGTAGATCTATCAAACAGAACCGTTCTCAGAGATTAAAAGAACGATTGTGATCAGACATAGGCAAGAGGTAGAGAAAACAGTTGAACGAGATGAGGATATGATACGTTTCCGAGCGAAAAAAAAACGGTTTTCAAATGTCTCTCCATGGAAGCCGTGCGAACGTGACATGTCCAAATGATCTAGAAACTGATAATCACAGCGAATATATATTATTCCTTAATTGAAATTCATTTTTGAGATGAGCATTATATATATTAATTTATTTTTATTTCGGACTATTATTCTCATCTTTATTAGTTGTTGTTTTTCATCTTTTATTGGTTTGTTTATTCACAACGTTTCGGTCAACCATTCCTCTGGCCTTCGTCAGGTGGTAACCGCGACGGATAGGAACTTCGAATCTCCTAACTGCATTCTCAGCCATCACTTCCATCCGTAGTTGTTGTCGTCTCACCACATTTTGGCCAAGTAACCCTCTGGCACGCTTTGGGTGGGATTGAAACCGCTATCTTCAGACAATGTTCATCTGGAACTGTAGAGATTCAACGTCTCTATTAACTGCGCCACGGGCCCCGAAGGGCGATCAAGGTTGGATTCTTTGATCTTATAAATCCACGTTTATTTATTATCTGATCTTCCATAGTCGAGTCCGTACCGATTAGTATATATATTATTCCTTAATTGGAATTCCTTTTTTGAAATGAGCATTATATATATTAATTTATATTTATTTCAGCGAATGTTACCGATGTCTGTCCGTCTTTGCATCACTTCTTTTTGTTTGGTAGTAAGTTTAAGAAGTAAAGCATTAATCACTAGACTCTCTCTCCTAAGTCCATGCTCTTCAATAAAACCTGGAAGAAACTCAACGAACGTCCTCCCTGTCCCGCATAAAAAATTTATCCGTTAGTTAAATAATCCTAACTAGACGATCACAGCCACTCATGAAATGGCGACTATGAAAAGAAGCGACGATGTAGAGGATCAGAGAAGAGGCATATATGAAGACACTTCTTTTATTTTGCTTTATAAGTGAAAACATTATCGCTAATGATCACAGGTGATTTCCTATACCAAATTTCTTAACCTAAGAAGGGGTAGGAGCAAAGATATAAACAGATAAGTTTGGTGAATTATACAATTTATGACTTAATTACAATTTTAAATAGCATAACTAAATTCTGAAAATCAATATTTAATGTTTATCCATATTCAAGCGTATTTTAAAAACACATTTCGGAGCTTAATTATAAACATGTGAAATTTTAATTATGTCATAAATTGTATAATCTACTGAAGTAGAATTTAAACGCTCTGTTTAACATTACTCGTTAACTACTGAGTTTATTTTAACTGCTGTATATGTAAATATATCATAGGAGATTCATTAGTTAATAAAAATGTTCTATCATGCAAATATCTTAATGCCTTTTTTTATTTGTTATTTTTTTTAAAGTTTTCCTTATTTGTTGAAAAAAAAATGAATTTTAACCAAAGACAAATTCCAAGTTTATTATAATAATAATGTAGCTATAATTTTGTAGTTAATATAAAATAAAAAAAAGTAATAAGTTTGACTTTTCTGAAACAGCAAAATACTTAGCTCTTTTCCTAGAAAATAGCGTCGACTATAAAAGTTAAGTGAAATGTTTCTGTACTATTAAATATTGTGTTACTGACTATTTAATTATCTATAATGTTTAATAAATTATAAATTATTAATAAATTATAATTAATTATTGATAATTCAATTATTTATATAAATAAAAATATACTTGTTCGTTTTCTACTAATTGGTAATCAAAAAACCTACTTTAGCAATTGCTTTGAAAGGTGCAGTTAGTTTAACATAATTAAAGGAAAAATATATATGTATACTACATATATAAACACAATAATATACAAATAGTCATTATTTGGAGGTGTAAATGAAATACCCTACAAGTGGCAACATCCGATAAACACAATTATATACAAGACTCCAAAGTAAGCTGTTTCTTCAAAGCAACAATATATTCTGTTGGTCGATCGCTTCAAAGTGACTTTTTGCTATTTACACACACACACACACACACACACACACACACACACACATACATATATATATATATATATATATTGCTTAAATGAAAAAACTACTGCCTAAACGCACATCATCCCTCATATATATATATATATATATATATATATATATATATATATATATATATATATATATATATACTAGCAGAAGTATTCGTCGTTAACTGGGTTCAAAAATAGCCTACAGAAAATGGACTGTGATTGATGAAAGTATGATAGGTTATGAAAAGGAGACGGTTGTAAAGAGATAGGTTTTGATACTCAAAAATTTTACCCTAAGCAAAATATGATGAAAGTTAAGATAATTTTCGCGAAAATATATTTTTTATATCAACTTTGTTTCCATTCGTAGCCAAGAGTGACCAACAAAATGATGTTTCCTTACAAAGAGAAAATGTTATATATATATATATATATATATATATATATATATATATATATATATATATATATATATATATATATATATATATATACAAGAAATTACTTTTGACTTGACGGAGCATACAACTCTCTTGCGTTCTTTTTACTATTTTATTATGGTTGCTGGCAGTCATGAAGGCGGTTGTAGTCTCAGTACATCTATTAAGTTGGAATCAATAGAAATAGTGATTTATGTGCGTAATGGCAGAAGCACATTCTGGTGAGAACCACGGCTGGCTGTTAGGTTTTTGCTGGAATTTTTTCGAGAGTATGAAACGGTCTATGCCTACAATTAACAATTCTGTCAGGTCTGATACTATAGAGGACACACCCTTTTTAACCATGGAACGCAGAGGTAGATCTGATATAAATGTACGGAAACTATCCCAGTTAGCCATAGAGTATCGATATACAGTACGATGGAGAGGTACGTCAGAGAACTTATTACATTTTGTTTTTTTTTATCTTAACTAAGACAACCGAGTGGTCGGAAGACCCCAGTGGAGACAGAACGGAGGATGAACATAGCTCAGGGCAAGTTGTGAGAAAAAGGTCTAGGAGACTTGTTAACTGGCCGTAATTGTCGGGCACACAGGTGAGTTCGGGAACAATCTGAGTGAGGTCATAATTAATGGAGAAATCATGGCAGAACCTCCCCTCATCATCTGTCTTGTTTGAGTGGACTAACCATTCCACATTGTGAACATTGAAGTCTCCATAGACAACGGATGCGCAGACAGAATATGGTCAATTTTCTGAGATATGCTCTTAAAGATAGTAACTGCGTTGTTGTGGGTTCGATAGATAAACGCAGTGCTGTGAGCAAGTGTAACTTGGAAGTACATATAAGGTAATTTAGGATCTTCTCTGGAGATATCCCTACCACATGGAAAGCCATATTTAATGCAGACGCATATTCCATGCCAATGGCGATGTTGGGGGTCATTTTGTGATGTTAAGTTAGAATATCCTTTAATCATGAACTCATCTAGGGAAATAATCGGTTCAATACCAGTTTTGCTTGGGAATAATTGATCTGTTTTGGTCTCCTGAAATTGGGTTTCGACCGGAAGGTTGGAACGTAGACCCTGATATTGGAGAATGAGACATAGTAGTGGGAATCTTCGTTGGAAGTTCTAGGTTTAATCGTGTATTCTTTCTGGAAATGTTTCATGATGTTTTAGGATTTATGGAATGGTCTACAGGGAGAAAGTAAGGGAGCAAAAAAAGCGAAGAATTTTTTTTTGTAGACCATAAGGTAAAGACGTAACAATTACCCACTAATATGGCATCAAGAAACCCTACCAGAAGCTACTGCATGGTCCAGAATCCAGTCACCAAATGGCAATGCAGCAGTCTCAGTACTTTGCATCTGCTAATAGGACAGCCCCTATTAGTGGTTAATCCAAGGTTCGGGTCCCTGACTATCAGGCGAATAACGTCAGCCCAGTAAATATTTTACCTTCAGCGACTTTATAAGTGACATGGCTAAAAGGATAGAAATGGAAACAGAAATTTGCCGACATATCAGGCCAGATTGCTTACGCAAAAATACTGGACACGGCTTTTTCTTCTACCTTTGTCAGAAAAATCCCATAAATTAGGAGATGCGAGAGTCACAGGAGCTGCCGACAACGCATCCACAATGCATTTTCTTCAAGTTTTCATACAGGCCCAAGAAAAATGTTAACAATTTAAATTTTCTGATGTCAAAACTACCTCATATTATAAAACTGTATTACATTAAACATTTTAAAACAGTATTAATTAGTGCATAGGCAATATTCTTAATTATAGATTAATGATTTTTGAAATAGATATCTTCGAATATTAAAAAAAATTAATTGGTTTCGTGGTGAAGTGTTTTAGTTATTAACTGGTATTTGGTTTAAATCGGCAGGGGTTTAATGTATATATAAATATTTTACGATGTAAATTTGAGACAAAATGAAAAATTAGCAGTGAATTAGCAAGAAAATATAATAGTGGAAATAAGCATAGAAACACAAAATTAAAACCGCAAAATGTTTCGCTCGATTTGCTTCACTATATATCTTGGTTCGGCTGTAATTTGCTTGTCCTTATGTTGGCTAGAATATTAACTTTGTTATCCACTATTCCATGAATTAATTTGTCATATATATGTGTGTGTGTGTGTGTGTGTGTGTGCAAATATTTTTTAAAATAGCAGGAAGCTTCTGTTTAAGTATACCTTTTCACCTTTTCGATCTTTTTTATTACCTTTCTCGTGTGAAAAGCAAATAAAAATTAATATAAATTCCATAGGTGTCAGGAATATTTTCGATTCCGCATCGAGTCATTATCGGAGGAGGAGGAGGCAAATTAACGAGTAAGATCTACTTCAGCCTTCCCGCCCACTCGTTTATTTGTCTCCTCATCCGATGATGAATCGACGCGGAATTGAAAAAATTCTTGACGGTTATTAACTTTATATTAATTAATTAGTTTTATTTTCACACAAAATAATTGAGAAGAATTGAAAAATAAAAAAGCTATGCTTAAAAAGAGGCCCTCTGTTATTTTTAACAATGTTTTTGATGAACAAATACTGCTTAAATATACACATTATAAATCTCTCTCTCTCTCTCTCTCTCTCTCTCTCTGTCCGTGTGTGTGTGTGTGTACACACACACACGCACATATATATATGGCATTATCGCGTTGACACATCGGTTCTCGTTAGATCACCAAAGTTAAGCAACATTGAGCCTGGCTAGTACCAGATGTGTGACCGTTTCGGAATTCTAGGAGGCGTATGTGCTCTCCGCTTATCTAGGCATTGTTTCCAGTCGTCCTTAACCTCCACTTCCACTGGTATTTAACAATGTCGATTCAGGGGAGGTGTGGTTGGAGGTTGCGCAATTCTTGCCACGAAAAGTTCACGCGCAGGCACCTTTAGAGTGGTTATTCATAGTCTGTCAAGACTGAAGAAAGCCACTAATATCTTCTTCTATAATATAAAGCTGAACGTCTGTGTGTGTGTGTGTGTGTGTGTGTGTGTGTGTGTGTGTGTGTGTGGTCACGAATAGACTCCTATATGGTTGACTATTATAGAAAACTGATCACATATAATGACAGAAGATGTATCGAGACACAGAAATGGGTATGTTTGATATGGCATAATGATGATTCATTAAAATTGTGGAGTCTGCGTACGCGCATGGTCCACAATGTATGGAAATAAAAAATTTAAAAAAAACGTTTACAAGTGTTTTTTATATAGATGTACACAATAATACTTTGATAAGTATGTTTTAACTTAAATAGGGATGGTATAATAAAATTGTGTGGTCTGCATTCGCGCCTGGCCTCCATAGAATGGAAATAGGCACAAAGTTTAATAAAGACTTTTCATATCTATCTGCATAAGTATACTTTGATAATTATGTTTCAGTTTGAAGAAATATGGTATAATAAAATTATTGGGTGTTTGTTCGCACCTGAACTCCATAGAATGGAAATATGTCACAAAGTTTAACAAGGTTTTTTAATATAGATCCACAGAATATTGTGATAAGGTTTCAGTGTGAACAGGTATGGTATAATAAATTATGGGGTTTATCTATTTTATTTTTACTTTCATCATATTTTGCTTTGGTTTTGATACTCCTAAATTCGAAGCTATCTCTTTACAACCCTTCCTTTTCATAACCTATCATACTTTCATAAATCAGACGGGTACTTTTGCTAGTATATATATATATATATATATATATATATATATATATATATATATACATGTATGTATATATATGTATGTGTATATATGCATATATATATTGATATACTTGTTTATTGTTATATAAACATGCTCACATCCCGCTGCTACAAATAGCCACTTGTTTCAATCAAACAACAGATATCATCAGGCAGCGACTTGACTATTCAAAAGTTCAATGAATAATGGGTTTTTATTTTAGGTAGGAACTCTTTAAAAGTTGGAGTTAAAAAACTTAAAACACAGAACTTTAATTATAAAATGTAAAGAGGGAGGGGCAATTTAAATAAAGTTAAAAGATTACAATGGAGAGAGAGTGATTGAGAAGAGAAAAAAAAGGAATAGAGAAAGAAATAGAGAAAGAAAATAGAGAGAAATATATATATATATATATATATAATATGGAGAAGAAAAGAAAAAAGATATAAATGGTTATTATAAAGAGAATAAGGACTAGACGGGAAAGGAAAGGAAAGGAAAGAATGATGAGATCTAGTTAAAGAGAGAAAGAGAGAAAGAGAGAAAGTAAGAATTTGACAGTATATAGAAAAAGAAAAAGAAAAAGATCTGCGTGTCAACCAATTTATGAACAGTTATACAATTCAGTAATGAAACATATTATTACAAATACAAACTGAAGATACAATCCAAGCGTCAGAAATGAACATGTCAAAAAAGGCAGCGAATGTATCCAGCCAACATATTTATCAACTCACATACGTCCACGAGTAATATCAACGCAGTTCAAACATACGTCTACAATTAATTAGGCCCTTTGTGCTAAATGATATAAGTTTAAAGTATTCGCGTTTTTATTAGATAAATATATAAATAAAAGAAGAAAAAAATAATGATAAAACAATATTAAAATTATTATTATTAATAATAATAATAGTAATGATAATAATAATAATAATAATAATAATAATAATAATAATAATAAAAACAGAATAAAATTAATATTTATTATCTTTTTGATATAACAAATTTAGCCATAAGAGGGGATTAAATAAATTAAATAGGGCCAATAATTATAAATAAAAATCTACTAATATTTATGTATATAAAAAGAATACAATACATATATGTATATATACACATACACACACACATACATATATATATATACACACATACACACACATATATATATACATATACATACATACACATAAGTAAAGGTGTAACTATACTATTAAGTTGAAAGTTTAAGCTATTTAAGTATAGATATAAAGTCATATTAAATCACAAATTAATACATTCAAGACCAGATTACTAATAACACATATACAAGTACACTTACCTATAAATATATAAATATATTCAGGCAAAAGAAGTAATTAAATCAACGAACTACTCAAAAGTAGCGACACACAGGTAGATAGTACCCAAATTAAAAATAATAAAATACATATGTATATACCCACAGAGAACCAACAGACATACAAATAAGCATATATATATATATATATATATATATATATATATATATATATATAATTTTATGTATACACATACATACAAAAAATACACAAAGATATGCACACAATCATATACTAATATACAACAACGCACACACACATATATACGCACACATAAATATGTATAATTTACATAAACTATATATATAGAAATACATAAGAATACAAATAATTTGGCAAGAGTACAGATAGATGCATACACACATAGAAACATACAAATGGAATGAATAAACATGGGAGGATATACCAAATAATATTAAAATATATAAATCTAAGTACAGACGGTCATAAAGTAAATACATAGACACATACATATACACATAGACACACAGGTATATAAGATAGGGGAAGTAAAGAATAAAATCAGGCGAGGAGAAAGTATATTAATAGTGTTTTAATAAATTATAGAAATCAGTGACAATTTTAAATTTATTTAAGTTTTATATCTAAACTAAATTACTTAAAAGATGGTTTTTATAATGTTTGCAATTAATTGAATTTTCGTGCTTCTTATTTAATAATTTATCTCTTTCTCTAAAAGTAAGTATAAATAATTTCTCATAAAGACATAGGTAGCAAGGCGAGTTTAAAGATGAACAGGTTTTAGCCTTCTTTAAAATTTTCCAATTTACTATTGGGGAGTAACCTTGCTCTACTAGTTCATTGTAATATTTAGACAAGGAAGTTCTATTTTTGTACTCATTATTTTCAAAAGAGCACTTGTGACCGGTAAATCTTTCTTTAAAATTGTTATTTGTCATTCCTATGTAATATTTTTTTTCATTCGGATTTTCCTAAGTAGAAATAGTTGCTTGGTACACTACAGAAGTAATTTGGCAATTTCCTTTAAGAGGGCATTTTGATTTAATTCTACAGTTACAACTTTCGGTAGCAATGGGTGTGCTATTTTTGTTTAATATTTTGTTATTATGTTTTTTAATTATTTTTTCAAGGTTTTCATTACAGCTATAACTAAGTTTTATTGTATTTTTATTGAAAATTTTATGTAGTATGTTATTCATAGGGAAGTGCTTTTTAATTAAGTTTAAGAATTTCATTCCTAGATTTGTTTTAAGTTTCAGATTAAAAGGGGGATTGTACCACAGGATTTTTCTCTTACGGTTTCTATTTGTATTTGTGTTTGGGTGTGTTGGTTCTATGAACTCAATTTGGGTGTTTTTGTATCCACTATCCTTAAGGGCCCTGTTATAGAAATATTTATGTTTATTAAATGTTTCAAGATTGGAAGAATTGTCACTGATTCTTTTACTAATGGATTTGGGGATATGCCTAATGATAGATTTTGGGTGATTTGATAGGGGGTGTACATAAATTGGGTTTGAGTTTTCCTTCCTATATGGTTGGTAGATGCCTTTCCTTAAATCAAAGTTCACATCCAAAAAATTTACAGTTGTAACATCTGATATAATATCCACTTTTAATTTAATTCTACGTGTGTATGCATCTATCTGTACTCTTGCCAAATTATTTGTATTCTTATGTATTTCTATATATATAGTTTATGTAAATTATACATATTTATGTGTGCGTATATATATGTGTGTGTGCGTTGTTGTATATTAGTATATGATTGTGTGCATATATTTGTGTATTTTTTGTATGTATGTGTATACATAAAATTATATATATATATATATATATATATATATATGCTTATTTGTATGTCTGTTGGTTCTCTGTGGGTATATACATATGTATTTTATTATTTTTAATTTGGGTACTATCTACCTGTGTGTCGCTACTTTTGAGTATTTCGTTGATTTAATTACTTCTTTTGCCTGAATACATTTATATATTTATAGGTAAGTGTACTTGTATATGTGTTATTAGAAATCTGGTCTTGAATGTATTAATTTGTGATTTAATATGACTTTATATCTATACTTAAATAGCTTAAACTTTCAACTTAATAGTATAGTTACACCTTTACTTATGTGCATGTATGTATATGTATATATATATGTGTATGTGTGTATATATATATGTATGTGTGTGTATGTGTATATATACATATATGTATTGTATTCTTTTTATATACATAAATATTAGTAGATTTTTATTTATAATTATTGGCCCTATTTAATTTATTTAATCCCCTCTTATGGCTAAATTTGTTATATTAAAAAGATAATAAATATTAATTTTATTCTGTTTTTATTATTATTATTATTATTATTATTATTATTATCATTACTATTATTATTATTATTATTATTAATAATAATAATAATAATAATTTTAATATTGTTTTATCATTATTTTTTTCTTCTTTTATTTGTATATTTATCTAATAAAAACGCGAATACTTTAAACTTATATCATTTAGCACAAAGGGCCTAATTAATTGTAGACGTATGTTTGAACTGCGTTGATATTACTCGTGGACGTATGTGAGTTGATAAATATGTTGGCTGGATACATTCGCTGCCTTTTTTGACATGTTCATTTCTGACGCTTGGATTGTATCTTCAGTTTGTATTTGTAATAATATGTTTCATTACTGAATTGTATAACTGTTCATAAATTGGTTGACACGCAAATCTTTTTCTTTTTCTTTTTCTATATACTGTCAAATTCTTACTTTCTCTCTTTCTCTCTTTCTCTCTTTAACTAGATCTCATCATTCTTTCCTTTCCTTTCCTTTCCCTTCTAGTCCTTATTCTCTTTATAATAACAATTTATATCTTTTTTCTTTTCTTCTCCATATTATATATATATATATATATATATATATATATATATATATATATTAACCATTTATATCTTTTTTCTTTTCTTCTCCATATTATATATATATATATATATATATATATTTCTCTCTATTTTCTTTCTCTATTCTTTCTTTATTCCTTTTTTTTCTCTTCTCAATCACTCTCTCTCTCTCTCCATTGTAATCTTTTAACTTTATTTTAATTGCCCATCCCTCTTTACATTTTATAATTAAAGTACTGTGTTTTAAGTTTTTTAACTCCAACTTTTGAAGAGTTCCTACCTAAAATAAAAACCCATTATTCATTGAACTTTTGAATAGTCAAGTCGCTGCCTGATGATATCTGTTGTTTGATTGAAACAAGTGGCTATTTGTAGCAGCGGGATGTGAGCATGTTTATATAACAATAAACAAGTATTATCAGCTCTTTTTATTGAGCACTATCTAACAACCTCGTTGAATTCATTAGTCCATTACTTTTGAATATAAAAAAAACCCGAGTATATATTGATATATATATATATACATATATATATATATACATATATATACATATGCATACATACATATATATATACATACATATATATATACATATATACATACATATATATACATATATATATACATATATATGTATATATATGTATATATGTATATATATATGTATGTATATATATATGTATGTATATATGTATGTATGCATATGTATATATATGTATATATATGTATATATATATCAATATATATGCATATATATATGCATATATATATACATATATATATATATATATATATATATATATATATATATATATATATATATTGAGCTCATCTATTTTTGTTTCTTTATCTTTTCTATTTTTATTTTGCATTTATATAAAATTATTCCTCGTCTTCTTTCTCCAGTTTTTCCTTATTTCTTTCATTTTCTTTAATTTTGTATCCCTTCCTTTACCGCTCACATCCATTATACCAAAACTTCATAAACCTTTTTAATGCTATTCATATTTCCCCAGTTTCCCCTTGTATTCATTACATTATCCCTTCCTGTATTTACTCTCACTTACACGCTGTGTCCGTTTCCTTCGTTACGCTTTCCTTCTATTATGCGTCCCCTTCTTGTTTGTTCTCCCCAATCCCACTCCCACACTAGTTCTTTTCTTCTCCACCCCACCCCCGGGTTTCGCTTCCTCGAATATCTTTCGCTTCTTACGTTTATCAAAGAACAGAATTGACACAGTTTCGTATTCCTTTTCGCGCTATCCCCATAAATTCAACTTGACCCAATTCAACATACACCCCATATCCCACACCCATAACTTCTCTTGACATTTTCTGAACCAATCGCATAGATTGCTTCTGTAGGCAGTCGTCTGGAATATCGGAGATTTTATGAGTACCGGGTACTTGCAACTAAGTATTTTCGACACAAAACGTGCAAACACTTTTAAATAAATAAAAAAAAATCGTATACTTAGGCAGTATTCGTTCAAACACTACGTTAGCGCAGGGTTGCCTATTTAGCCGTTTTCCCCCTCGATCTGGAGATTTTTTTAGAATCTAGCTTGTGAATTTTAGATCTAGCGGCTAGCATTTTTCTTCGGCAAAATCTGCAATTTCAAACTTTAGTTAACTTAATTTTAACAAAAACAATGTCAAACGCCGCCGCAGAAAAATAATGTCTAAAATATTTGCTTGATTGGATGTTTCGTACTAATCGGAACAAATATTTAATTACGATTAGTTTCGTATATCAAGATTAACCTAATCAGAAACAATCTCTCATGCGAGCAGAGCATTTGTCCTGAAAGCTTATTTAAGGAAGTGCATCAGCGCTTTTCAACATTTCTAAACTGCACGAGGATCAAGCTGTCCAACTTTTCACTTCGACGCAGAACAATTTTTTTAAAAAGCTTTTAGCCTTAGGTTACCTGCGTCGGGCAGTGAATTTAACTTTTCAGGATGAAAACACGTTAAGTTGTAGGCATACTTCCTCGCTGCTACTAATAATATGAACTCTGTCAGTCGCAATAATTAACACAATACTACTTGCGCTTAATAATATTCTAGTGAGTTCATAAAACTTATGAACTCCTGTTAACATTTTTAATAAGTTAACATGTTAATAACATGTTAGAAAAATGCTAAAAAAACAAAAAACAAAAAAACAATGTGGATTTATATCCATTATTCCAATTTTACGTTTTATTCTCGAAATTATCAAATATATTATACCGTCCCGGTTATATTAACCATAAGTTTATGTTTACTGATTCGTACATGACAGATATTTTTAAAAATTAGTAGATATACGAAGATTTGTAATTTAAATGCTGCCTTCGGTGGCCAGTTTTTGTTCAAACGTCATATCGCTTTAATATCTCACTATTACTATAAGCCAACGTAAACATTCACACACACACACACACACACACACACACATGTATGTATCTATTTATATATATTTATATATATATTAATATATATATATATATATATATATATATAAAATATATATATACACACACACACACACACACACAGATAAAGGATGGCAGAAAAGATGGGCCTGAAGATGGTTGAAGGTTAGACCGACCAAAGCGTTGTGAGAATAACACTGAATATGAGAACAGTAGTCCGAATAATACAAACAATACAAATTACTAATCCTTATCGCAAAAAATCCAATACATAATATAGATAAACGCTTTTGTAAATATTTTCAAGAAACCCATCATTTTTATCATTGTTCGCCCCCAATAAGTATCGAGATTAACGGATTAACGGACGGACAGTGAAAGTCCTGTCCAATGAAAATTAAGAACCGATAAACGAAAAGAAGAGTTATAAAAACAGAACGTTCTGATTTTCCTTAAAATTATCTTATACGATCGTAAACACGGAACACTTGGACAAATTTTTAAGTAAAACTCTCGTTTGTATCCATTTAAAGCTGAATTTCCCCCAAATGGCATTTTTTTACAAATATCTACAATTTTTCCGATGACATAGTAGGTCCTTTCCACTTAGAAGGGATGTGACACAAGAATAATTCAGCGTGCATAAAGAAGGAACACTCTTGCCCTAAAATCTTTTTCTTTATCTGACAGTATTTCATAATCTTTTTTTTTTGGGGGGGGGGGGTCCACTCAATTTTTTTTCCAACTTTACATTCCATTACGCTTTCTTATTTTCTTGTCTGTCATATATCTTTATCTTCTTAACATTCTTTCTTTATTTCTATTTCGTTCTTACCGTTTTTTATTACTTTTTTTCACTTTTCTTTCTTTCGTTTTACACTATTTAGTTTTTCATCTTTCTTTTTCTTTCATATCCCATTTCATCCTCTTTTCTTCTCACGTTTTTTTTTTTTTCTTGTTCAAATTTTGTCCGTTTTCACTTTTCTTTTCTTACTGCTCTTTTTTACATATTTTATAGTTTCATCTTTCTTTTAAAAAAGATCCTAGCTATGCTATGGTCTTAGGTTTCTTCTTTTTTCGTTCGTCTTTTATTTCGTCTTGTTTTTCTTTATTCGAATCCAAAAAAGTGATTAACAATAACATATTATTATTATTATTATTATTATTATTTATGAAGTGGTTATGACTGTCGCCACTGTCAAAGTAGTTTCTGTTATTATTAGAGTCTTATTACGAATTTCTAAAGAAAACAAAAGAGCATTTTATGTTTCGTTTATCAGACGACATACATAATAAGGCCACTGCGCATGTGTTATCAAATTTATCGTCTGTCTCAATGGCGGGAAACAGACGCTGCGTGATTTTCAAGTATCGCCATATTTTGTGCAGGTGTCCGCGCCGATGGGGTGAATTGTCGAATGACAAATCTTTATCTGTGATGTATGTATACGCCCGGATATACGTTATTCCACCTCCTCCCCCAAATTATCCGTCCATTTCTGCTTTTCTCAGGGGAGGGGAGGATAAATATTTGATAAGAAAACGTTCTATACGAACTGGTCTTTGCATCGTTTCATATTTTAAGTAAATGAAAAATCAGATGTACTTGAAATAAACGAGCGAACGTGACTATGACAAACATTGGAAACATGGCGTTACTCTCGAATTCTGAAATTAACTTTGATAGGGAAGGAAATACATTTGCACTGTTCCTGATCTGTTTCGAATCTCCGGTACAGGGTAATGAGATAAATGATTTTCTCTGCCGTTTCTAAAAAATTCTTCAATTATCCATATTTTAGTGTCTGCAATGCGAGAGAAAACTGATTTACACTGACAAAATACACTCTTATATGAGTAGGTTATTTCTAATCGATTGATTTGGTTTGGCTTATATATCATCCAAACCATGGCTCATATTGCATGTCCTATTTTACTGTTTGCGGGATTGCGGCCAAAACAAAATATTTTCAAATGACCAGTTTTAAGTGAAGAGCTATTCTTGTAATAGGAAAATGATCTAACAGGGATGGTAAAAAAGATCATTTTCTTGGAGGAAACAAAACTTATCAATTGCGAATATGAAATATAGTTGTCTCAAGCAAAAATTGTCAGCAATAATCTAGTCATAGAAGCTTTGAATTGTAAAAAAATTCCAGGTATAAAAAAATGCTAGTTTAAGTCCAGTCAGGATCAGCAAAGCATAGTTCCCTTTTCGTGTGAAGACGAAAAGTTGCTCTGACGAATTCATAGAGATTCAATCTATATATCTATAAAAGTGAAATTGTGCGCATTTGCGTTTCTGTGTGTGTACATATCCCTACCAAATTACTCTGTCAATTTTAAATCTACAGACTCAAGATTTGACATGAGTATTGAGATTTGGAAAAATCTTCTTTTTTTTTCGGCCAGGAATTTGGTTTTCAAGGGGTCAAAGTTCAACGATTAGACCTTTGAAAACTCTACCAAACTCCTCTGCCAATTTTGGGTCTAAACACTTGAAAATTTAGATGTAGGTTTCTTGGACATGGATCAAACTTTTTAATTTGATTTGAGCCCAAAACAATGAATATTAAGGGGTCAAAATTGGGGTCAAAATTTAAAAAAAATTGACCTCTGCGGTCTCTACCAAATTACTCAGTTAATTTGTGATCTAAACATTTGGCATTTTACATAAAGTGTACTCAGACGTAGGGCAAGCTTTTTAATCGTTTTTTTGCTAAGAATTTGGCTACCAAGGGGTCAAAGGTCAAAAGATTTGACCTTTGCGGTCTCTAGCAACCTATTCAGCCAATTTTGGGTCTAAACATTTGAAATTTTACATAAAGGGTATCAAGATATACAGCAAGCTTTTTAATCACTTTTTGGGCGAAAGAGTTGATCTTTGCAAACTCTACCAAACTCCTCCGCCAATTTTGGGTCTAAACACAGGAGTCAAAATTTTATATATATATGTGTGTGTGTGTGTGTGTGTGTGTGTGTGTGTGTGTGTGTGTGTGCACATAAAGTTGTGAACAGTACATAGGGCCCGAGCAAAGCCGGGCTGAACTGCTAGTATTTTTATAAACCGATTTTGAGATCTGATCGGTTCGTTCTTACCACTCCATTTATTAATACAATCGCTCAAATGGTTGTTATTAGGTCATGGCAAAAATGTTGCAACAACCAGAAAATACAAATATCAACAAAATAAGGTATTCACATTATGACATGAGCTTTCTTTACTGCTTCTATATTTGTTTCACTGTTTCTATATAAAGGAGGGTATGATTAAAGAAAATTGGAAAGTTTGTACTTATAGACAATGGCGATAGGAACTGACCAATCAAATAGAGCCACGTCCTGCTAGCAACCGACCAAAACCGGAATCGCTCTATAAAAATATTTAATGTTTTAGAATTCTCGCATAAATTGTTTGTATTCGCACGAGAAAAATATTTGCTCTTTGTTTGCAAAACTTTAAAATTCATGACTTATACAGATCAGCTACCCACCGAAAACTCTTTTTCATCTACGGGACTTATACAGATTAGCTACCCACCGAAAACTCTTTTTCATCTCCGGGACTTATACAGATCAGCTACCCACCGAAAACTCTTTTTCATCTACGGGACTTATACAGATTAGTTACCCACCGAAAACTCTTTTTCATTTCCAGGACTTATACAGATTAGCTACCCACCGAAAACTCTTTTTCATCTCCAGGACTTATACAGATTAGCTACCCACCGAAAACTCTTTTTAATTTCCAGGACTTATACAGATTAGCTACCCACCGAAAACTCTTTTTCATCTACGGGACTTATACAGATTAGCTACCCACCGAGAACTCTTTTTCATCTCCGGGACTTATACAGATTAGCTACCCACCGAAAACTCTTTTTCATTTCCAGGACTTATACAGATCAGCTACCCACCGAAAACTCTTTTTCATTTCCAGGACTTATACAGATTAGCTACCCACCGAAAACTCTTTTTCATCTCCGGGACTTATACAGATTAGCTACCCACCGAAAACTCTTTTTAATTTCCAGGACTTATACAGATTAGCTACCCACCGAAAACTCTTTTTCATCTACGGGACTTATACAGATTAGCTACCCACCGAAAACTCTTTTTCATCTCCGGGACTTATACAGATTAGCTACCCACCGAAAACTCTTTTTCATTTCCAGGACTTATACAGATCAGCTACCCACCGAAAACTCTTTTTCATTTCCAGGACTTATACAGATTAGCTACCCACCGAAAACTCTTTTTCATTTCCAGGACTTATACAGATTAGTTACCCACCGAAAACTCTTTTTCATCTCCGGGACTTATACAGATTAGCTACCCACCGAAAACTCTTTTTCATTTCCAGGACTTATACAGATCAGCTACCCACCGAAAACTCTTTTTCATTTCCAGGACTTATACAGATTAGCTACCCACCGAAAACTCTTTTTCATTTCCAGGACTTATACAGATTAGCTACCCACCGAAAACTCTTTTTCATCTCCGGGACTTATACAGATTAGCTACCCACCGAAAACTCTTTTTCATTTCCAGGACTTATACAGATCAGCTACCCACCGAAACTCTTCTGAAGTTAAACATGACTTTCAATTCAAAAATGTTCGGCAAGGCAGGGAAAAGTTTATTTCCACCGACAAAAACTACTCTTATATGATTGTTTTATTTTTTAAATATTGATTAGGATTGGCTTTTATAGAATGCAAGCCATGCTGCATGCTGCATGTCTATTTTGCTGTGTAGCAATTTGGTGTCAGGTTATTTAATAACGTAAAACAATATTTTCGAAAGATCAGAAAAATCTCTAATACCGAAAATGTATACAAACATCAACAAAATAATGTATGGAAATTATGACATCATCACTTTTGGACTGACATTCTAATGTGAATTGGAATAAGTATACATAAAATGTTGCCATCACTTCTTCAAGTATTGTAGACTCCCTCTAGCGGGTTTGAAAGCTTCTTGCATCTGCCAATATTCTATATCTAAGTCAGCAGTTGTTATTTCATCTGGTCTGGTGCAGCAACGAATACTCCTCTCTCTCTCTCTCTCTCTCTCTCTCTCTCTCTCTCTCTCTCTCTCTCTCTCTCTCTCTCAAGCAGGCGCATAAAAAGATTTTCTAACCTAATTACATACCGCGTTGTCTCCCAGGCTTCAGCCTCAGTCGGATCGCAGTAGACTTGCATTCTTCTGCTTGTTTTACAAGTACTTCCACGAAAATACATTTACAACCACCCCTTACGTAAATATCTTCGACCCACTGACTAGCAGAAAACCCCTCATTCATGTATAGGTTTCTAGATGTCGAAAGATTTTCTAATCTGAAATCTTCTTTCTTCTGGCCGCTTGTACTTTTGAGTCCCTCCCTGCTGTTTGTTCCTCAATCGCACAAACAAGAAGAAATTCAAATGTAATGTGAATAAACATGTTGATGTCCAGTAAGATTGTAACCCCCTGAAAAACTCCTCTAACAGTAGCTTCTTAGGATTTAGTGTCCAGAACATCCTAGCTAAACAATCAGAGATCCGTTTAGTTAAGTATATAAAAGCTAGTTTAACATTAACGTCATAGTTATTTCATTCTTCGAGAACAAGCCGGATTCTCGAGTAAGAAAAAAAAAAAGAACACTCCTCTGAACATCGAGACAGATGATATAACACATTTACTGTCGCCTACACTTATCGTATAAAGAAAGGATGCTGAGATATATTAAATATACTCTGTTTGATCTAAATAAGATATTTAGGGGAGAGAATAGCGTGATAAAATAGACTTAATTATCCGTTGGTTTAGACTAGCAGTGACATAACTGGGCGCTTTCCTTTGCTGTTAGCATGGTAACATAGAAAAGAAATAGGAATTGAAAATTCTATACTGCAACTAATAACTGAGGAAAGATGGTTCAAATTCTGTGTGTAGTTTTCGTTTCAGTCGAGAGTCATCGCCGCGGTTCAAGAAATTGATCATAAAACGCACGAAAACTCAAACCAAGTCACTAGATGTTTGAAAAAAGAAGGTTTAACAAGCTTTGAATAGATTTTGATTTGATTATTTGTTCTTTAATCTAAATAAAAACTTTGTAATCTTTACCAACACTTCTTAGATATCGCTTAGACGATTTCGCAAACGCACATTTCTAATGAATAAACACATATATATAACCTATTTACTCTAACTGCGAACATGCTGGGCTGTGACCCCCATATGCCTTCAATTTCTCTCGTCCTCTCTCTCTCTCTCTCTCTCTCTCTCTCTCTCTCTCTCTCTCTCTCTCTCTTATAATCTCTGTAGATAATTGTAATATTATCGTTTAATTATGGTGACGTCACAATTTTACCAGTTAGTAATTCGTTGTTTTTTTTATAACGTTATTGCGGAGAGGAGGGTGAAACTCCTAATAGTTGAATATTTAGATATTTTCAACAATTTTTATATTTTGAAATTAAATTCTCTCTCTCTCTCTCTCTCTCTCTCTCTCTCTCTCTCTCTCTCTATCTCTCTCTCTCTCTCTCTCTCTCTCTCTCTATATATATATATATATATATATATATATATATATATATATATATATACAGTGATGATCATATTTATTTGCACGGTAAAATAAAAGTTAAATTTTGTCTAATAAATTCTAAAAAAAGTGATTAAATTAAAGAAAGTAACAAAGTATATTATGTATTTTTAACTGGCCTTTCCGATGCAGCAATCGGATTTTAGAAAAAATAAATAACAAAGGAACAACAAACATAATTGCAAAAAACCAGAGGCTCACAGACTCAGGAGGTACAAAGGGTTTCTTTAATGTCACCAAAGCTGTGTATGGGCCCAGCTATCGAGGTTTAAACCCTCTCCGATCCAAGGACAGTGTGGGTATCAATTGCAAATGGGAAGAACACTTCCAGGAGCTCCTAAATCGAAACACCACAGTTGAGCTGGAAACTATCAACCAGATCCCTCAGCGCCCTGCCATGGAACCCTTGGGTGACCTCCCAACGAAAAGGGAGGTTCAGGGTGCCATCATGAAACTAAGCAACAACAACTGGCAAAATCCTCAAGCAAGGCGGTCTAAAACTCTATTGCCACATCCATAGCCTCCTGAGTAAAATCTGGAATAAGGAGGAAATACTGGCAGAACTCGGTGGTGCCTTGGTCATCACAATCTTCAAGAGGAGAGATAAAGTGGACTGTGGCAGCTACAGAGGTATCACCTTCTTATCCACAACAGGCAAAGTACTAACCCGTATATTGGTCTACCGCTTGCTGCTGCTGCTGCTGTCAGAAAACATCCCACCAGAGTCGCAGTGTGGCTTTCGTCCTGCCAGAGGAATCTCTGATATGATTTTTGCAGCCCGTCAACTGTAAGAGAAATGTCAGGAGCTACACCTTCCGCTGTACATGGCGTTCATTGACTTCACAAAGGCTTTCGACTCTGTAAACAGAACAGCCCTCTGGCGTGTCCCCTCCAAGATTGGATGTCCAGACCAGTATCTAAAAATCTTGAGACTGCTTCATTATGACATGACGGCAATTGTGGTCGGCAATAGCGGCTTGGAAACATCTCCCTTCAAAGTTGACACTGATGTCAAGCAGGGTTGTATCATGGCTCCAACCGTGTTCGACATCTACATCTCAACCATCCTTCGCCTCACTAGCCATAACCTACCTGAGGGAATCAAAATCATGTACAGGATGGATATAGGACTCTTTAACATCAGCAGGTTTAGGGAAAAAAGCAAGGTTCTGACATTGTCCATCATGAAGCTTCAGATGATAATGTGCTGGTTTCTTACTCAGAAACGGACCTCCAAAGCATCTTGGATGCCTTTGGGAGAGCCTAATGGCACCTGGGACTTGACCACAAAATCTATCATCGACGCAGAGATTCACCACCGCATCAGATGCACTAATGCAGCCTTTGCCAGGGTACGGAAACGGGTGTTTGAGAATCGGGACATACAGAGCAGGGTAAAACTGCTTGTCTATAAAGCAGTTATCCTGCCCACTCTTCTCAATAGGGATGACAGCTGTATTCACCTACAGCACAAGGCCCTGAGAATTGGATGGAAGGATCGACGAACAAACGTAAGCATCCTGAAGGAGGCCAACATACCTACCATCTCCACAACCATCATCCGACACCAGTTGCGATGGACGGGCCATGTTATGCGCATGCCTGACAACCGTCTTCCAAAGCAAATGCTCTACAGTCAGCTAAAAGAGGGAAAGCGGTCCCAAGGAGGACAGAAAAACAGATATAAGGACAACATAAAGACCAACTTGAGACAATGTCACGTCAGCCTCACCAACTGGGAGGATGCTGCACTTCAGAGGGGCATGTCGAGCAGGATGGTTCATAAAGGCACGGCTCACTCAGAAAAGGACCTCCACAGAGCCGCAGAAAACAGGAGGAAGCAAAGAAAGGAGAGATCTACTACAAACACAGCTCTTTTCGCCTCTTCCACTACCCAGTCGATCACCCACACATGTCCACACTGCAATAAAATCTGCGGGTCAAAGATCGGCCTCCACAGTTATCTAAGAACCCACAAATGACCAGACCCAATCTCACCGATGGGAGAAAAATCATACTCGTCACGAGTGATTGCCGCTATACTTATGAGAAACAAGCTACTCAGAAATATTTGCGTTTGTCTCCTTACAAGCTCATCGCCCATTTAGCCTGGTGAGCTCATATAAAACGGAACACAAAGATTTTATGTATTTTCCTTGCATACACCACGATATTATACTCATGTATTGAGTAATGTTGAAATGTATATATATATATATATATGTATGTATGTGTGTATATATATATATATATATATATATATATATATATATATATATATATACCATGCCTCTATTCATCTCGAAAGACAAAGGATACCCCCTGTAGGGGGAGCTGCGCATGTAATTGTGAGGCAAGGGTTGCTCAATCTCTAACCACACCTCTCCTGAATCGACCTTTGTGAGTCCAGTGGCAAGGAGAAGTCCAGGATAACTGGAAACAATGTTGAGGTAAGCAGAGAGCACATACAGCACCCGGAAGTCCCAAATGGTTACCAATTTAGTACTAAGTTATAAAATATATATGTCGATTAAGCTAACTTAATTCCTAGCTCTACCTACGTATTGGGCACTGTTGAAGTAAATACTTAAAGTTTACACATAAATTTATACTTTCGTATATTAATTTATGTCAGAGAGGATTGAAAATTGCATTGTTATGATTACTGAACTTCCACATTCATCACCTAAAAGTTTTATCTCTTTATTGCAGATATTTATGGAATGAGAAGTGTTTTCAAACCTACTTATTCTTAATATTGTCATGTGAACAATTCTCGCATGCGCAGTTGTGAAACAGTCGTTAAATAGATTAAAATCCGATAACTCCCAACTACCAATTTTTCCATTTTGACTCTTTATTCGGATGAAAACAGATTAAAAAATGTTCCACGTGTATGAATACCAAATATACCAAACTCCAGGTTAGTAGATAAAAAATTCCTTGAATATATAGATCAAGAGTTGTCATCACACACAGACACAGACACAGACACACACACACACACATTGTCAGTTTTAATTATATATATATATATATATATATATATATATATATATATATATATATATATAGTAATTTATAAAATATATATGGCGATTAAGCTACACTGAATATTCGGCGTTTCATCCACTCTAGGATTCCTCAGGCTTATACGCGAATTCTGTGGTTGTTTATCGTTTTTATATGATCCTCTTCTATTGAGGATTTAGTTAGCCAATCAGCTTTCTAGTATCCACCGCGCCCCTTCCTATCAGCCAATGGGCATGCATTTTATCGGACAAAGGATCTGTTTTAAAACTAGGTTAGTGTTTTTTTTTATTGTTAGTTTATATATAAATATACATATGTGTACACACATATATGCACATATATATACACATATACATACATATATGTGTGGTCGTTTATGTATATTCGTGCTTATTTAATTTATTTATTTGTTTGTTTTCTATTGTTTTTTTTGGGGGGGTTTGTTTTTTAACTATTTTGTATCGCTATCCTAGAGTAAATTTTATTTTGTGAACACAGTTATTTGCTATTTCTCTTCTACAGTTTAATAGATGTTGGGGTTCTTTAAAGTACAGGATAGCTCTACCTACGTATTGAGCACTTTTGAAGTAAATACTTAAAGTTTACGCATAAATCTATACTTTCGTATATTAATTTTATGTGAGTAAATGAAGTAGTTATATATATATATATATATATATATATATATATATATATATATATATATATATATATATATATTTATTTATTTATTTATTTATTACGTATCCTTTCCCTTGAAAAACATCGCTGTGGAGATGGTTGTTGAGGCGGTTCAGTCACTTTTAATTTTCTAATACATCCTAGCCAATGTTGCCAACCAGAGCTATGCGGAAAGAGAAATAAACACCCATATGTCTTTTCAAGTGGACACACAAACGTATAAAATACAAATAAATACTAAAAGTACATAATACTAGCAGATCACCTGACGTTGCTCGATTGCAAAATACCCTTAAATATGATATTTTAATTTATGCAAATTTCGTATTTATTATTATAGAGATGATGCTCTATTTATTATTATCTTGTACCCAATATATATTAATGATTCCAAAGTGAAAAATAGATATATGACTTCGGTGCCATCAGCTAGAATCGAAACCAAAACATTTAGCTCTTCAGCGGTATTTGCTACCATTTTAACTTACGAGAAAGGCATATAAAAGCTTTGCAAATTAACACATTTAAACACATAAATGTATATTTGTGCATGCGTAGAGCATACAAATTGTGTCGAACTATGCCTGTCAAGTTGCAATTTTTCAATTTTGATTCCTTAGCAACTTTTTTCCGACTAAACACCAAAACTATTTTGTTGCACAGTTTCGACTACCCTATATACCAACTCTCAAGTCTGTAGACCAAAAATTTACAAAATAGTTTGGTAGAGACAGTTCTGCAAACAGACAGACAATATCACTTTTATAATAAATGTGTGTGTATGTGTGTGCTAGAACTTATCATCTTAAATGATATGCAATTACGCATAATGTCAAAAATATGCATAAATTGAACTGTGCATAATAATTAGATGAAATTAATTACTTAATAAGAAACATTTAAAACAGATTAATTAATAAATGAAAGTTTATTTTTAAAAGGAATATGCCAATTATTTAACCATAATGAAGTTGCTCGAATGTTCATGACTGAATATACTAAGAATTTAATTTTTAAATAAAAAAAGTGGGTTTTTAATATCAGTGGAATAAATAACTCAACTTTTTATGTGTAGTGATAAAATAGCAATATAGGGAAAGATATATATATTAGAAGAATGCCTATCTATGAGCGGACGAAATTAATTCCTCGAACAGTTTTGCACTACTTTTCTAGTTGCAAAACTTATAAATCTTATGTCTAGAATTCTTTTTCCACTTGTTATCAAAATCTATTATATAATTTTTATACGAAATAACATTTTAAATTTAAAGCTTAAGTTTATTAAAGACAATTTCAAATCGATGAAGTTTTGATTAATTATTGACTAATGATTATAGATAAAGTTAATTGCTCATCTGAAATATATGCATTTTCAAATGAGAGGTTGAATTCATAAACTGTAAACGTTGAGTATTATTATTATTATTATTATTATTATTATTATTATTATTATTATTATTATTATTCGCTCACAAGGAGCTTTCACACAGATCTTCAAAAATCTCTCCTTGAAAACAGCCTTTTGTGTTCCTTGGAAGCTGAGTGACAACAAGTCTCTCCAGATTTTCAGTACTCTCCACCTATTTCGAGAGTATTTGCAAATAAATTTGCATTATCGCAGCAGTTTCTTGCCATCGATTTCGCGTTGGCAGCGGCTATTGGTCTTCACTGGAATTTGAGTGGCAATAAGCCTCCCAAGACCCCAGTTCTTTTTGCATTTATCCAGCGGAAGTCTGGTCAATGCTCTCTTCTCTGTCTTTCCTTCCTCCTTGACTCTACTTGGCTGTTTGGTCTCACTCTTTTGGGGGGAATGGGGCAGTGATGTGGTAATGGGGGACGAGATGGGGTTAGAGAACTTATATATCTGTGGGTTCAATGTTCTTGGTTCAATGTAGCGCTTCATGTTTTGCCTTTGCAGCAGTTAGCCTGGCTCACGCTTGTTGCCCATGTGTGTTAGTCTCCACATTCAAGGGTTTTCCTTAATATTTCAGTTATTTTTATATCGCAACAGCCTCTCACCATTGATTTCTCGCTAACAACGGCCATTGGTCTATACTGGAATTTGAGTGGCACTAAGCCTCTCTTCGCGCTTGTCCAGCGGAGGTCTGGTCAACACTCTCTCACCGGTCTTTCCATCCTCCTTGACCCTTCTCGGCTATTTGGTATCACACTTTTTTGAGGAGGGGGACAATGGGAGAGGATGCGTGATGGGGATGTAGAACTTGTTGATATGCAGCTACGGTGTTCTTCATTCCCTGTAAAGTTTCTTCCTGTTTTGCCTCTGCAGCAGTTTGTCTGGCTCACGCATGTGGCTCATGTGTATTATTCTTCGCATTCAAGGGGTTTCCTTAATATTTCAGCCGTTTTCATTATCGTTAGTCGTTGTATCTTTGTAGCCATTCATCCGATTCCAATTTCTGACATTCTTTTTTCAAAGTTTTTTCGTAATTGTTCCTAGTGCTCCTAGTATTGTAAGTATTATTTTGATTTTCTTTATCATTAAAATTCCTTTTAACTCTCTGGCTAGCTCTGTGTATTTGCTCCGTTTCCCCTTTTCTTTCATACTCTCCCTGTGGTCAGCTGGCACAGCAAAATCTATGATTTGACAGGATTTTTCTTTCTTGCTAATTATTACGACATCTGGTTTTCTTGTTTGGATGGGTTTGTCCGTCTGTATGTCCATGTCCCATAGGATTTTGTGGTTCTCGTTTTAAAGTACTGTTGAGGCTTATGCTTGTACCATTTGTCTGTACGTTCAAAATGCAGTTGTTTGCATAATTCCTAGTGTAGTGCCTTCCCTAATTGGTCGTACATGTTTTTGTATTCCTTTTGGGCCAGTTTGCTGCATGCACTTATTAGATGGTTTATCGTTTCGTCTCTTTGTCCACAGAGTCTGCATTTAGTGTTTTCTTGTGTTTTATCGATATTTGCTTTGATATGGTTGGTTCTTATCGAGTTATTTTGTGTTGCAGTTATTTGAGAGTCAGTTTCTTGGTTTACATGTCCTTTTTGCATCCGTGTTCAAGTGTTTTCATTATTCTCATCTTTTGTCATTCTTATGAATCTTCCGTGGAGTTGTTTCTCTTCCCATTTATCTTTTCTTGTTTTGTCATTTGTGTCTCTGTTTTCTGAGGTGGGGTCTTATTTTCTCAGTGTCTCTTGCTGCCATAATTATCCTTTCAGTATTTCATATTAAGTATTTTTCTAGGGTTTTTTGTGTGTGTGTCATTCACATAGTCTTCTATTCAGACCTTTTTTGTCCACCCTATAAACGGTCTGGAGTGATACCGCCCATGTATTTATACCTTTTATTAGGTTTCCGCTATATAAGTTCAAGGAGTTTTCTTCTTCTTCTTCTTTATTATTATTATTATTATTATTATTATTATTATTATTATTATCATCACTACTACTACTACTACTACTACTACTACAACAATTATTGGTTCCCCGACAAAAGGAGGGTGGATCTGTAAATCCACCTTGTTCTTTCGTCCGTTCGTCTCTCCGTACTTTTCTCAATAACTACACCTTGGAATTTTTGGAAATTTTGCACAAATATTAAACATGATAGGAGTAAAAATGTAACAGAACGGAGTTCCGGGAAAACTCCAGTTGCCCCCCCTGGGGGTGCCTTTTAGATTAAAATGGCTTAAATTGATAATTTTGTTATTATTTTTAAAAAAAAACTGATGCCTTGGGTTTTTATAAAACTTTCTGAAAAGTTGTAACTAACTGATTTCTATATAATTTTTCTTCGTGATATAATTTTTCTTCGTGATAACTCTTGGGTGTTCCTCAGGACTCCATTTTTAGGACTATTTTACCATATTTGTCCAACATTTTCTAGTTTTGTCATGGTGCTGAACTCAAATTTAAGTATGTGGACTTGTGGACTTTTGGGGCTAAATGGGGAGGGCAAATTATGAACTCAGTAATTTCTTCTTTTTTTTTTTGATGGTGCAAAACTCAAATTTACATATGTTAAGACCTAAAACTGCACCGTTTGTTCATTTTCGCCCGAATTTGACGTCCACAAGGAACTTTGGAGGCTAAATGGTGGGGGGGCGCATAACCTAGTTATTTTTTTATACCTCGTTTACTGTGCACTCACGGGGGACCAGGCATGCTTCATTTGTTGTTGTTGTTGTTGTTATTATTATTATTATTATTATTATTATTATTATTATTATTGTACTATTTATTGTCATTATTATTATCATTACGATTATTATTATCATTATTTTCTTATTACTATTATTATTTTTGTTATTATTGTTGTTATTATTATCATTGTTATTATTATTACTATTATTATTATTATTACTATTACTATTATTATTTTATTATTATTTCTATTACTATTATTATTATTTATAAAAATACTATTATTTTACTACTACTATTATTATTATTAATCTTATTGTTACTATTATTATTACCATTATTATAATTATTATAATTATTTTATTACTATTATTATCATTATTACTACTACTACTACTACTACTACTAGGATTATTATTATTATTACTATTATTAATGTTATGTAGTAGTAGTAGTAGTAGTAGTAGTAGTAGTTATAACTTGTTAAAACGGGCGAAAGTTATAGCCATTGACTTGGAATCAGTGCTTTATGCTAACTATATCGTTGCATATATTTAAATGTGTACTCATTTATTGCATTAAATATTAATCTATATCAATCTCTACTTATCCTTAACTGTGCATCGAAGAGATACTTAGTTCGCTACAGTTCATCAAAATAAAGGTCTATACAAAATTTTAGACAGATCAGGCCTGTAGTTTCCAAGAAAATTTCTAGAGTAGATGTTGTATTGTGATGACTAATACCATTAATCCATATTAACCCCTAGCTGTGCATTGAACAGGTAACATAATATTTACTTCACTGCATCTTCTAACAAATGTCCATACATAAATTCCAGGCATTCAGCTCAGCAGTTTCCGAAAAAAGTGGAACGGAGAGACAAACAGATAGACAGACAGACAGACTAAGATAAATATAATATAAATTATTATTATCCGTGGTGATGGTCAGAAAGTTGGAGGGGGGTATTACGACAAAAGGTGGAGTTTTTAAGTATACGCGAAACTTTTACTTTAAATGAACCAGATTTTATGGGTGATTTTGATTTTGTGCTCAAGAATTTCGTTGGAATAAATCCTTGACATGTTAACACTTAAGTGTAAAATCTAAATTTTGACTTCCTTTTAATGAGAATATCTTTCAATGTCAAAACTGTTATTCTTTTTCTTCAAAAGTTGAAAAGGTCGGCAATTCATACAATCTTTGCCCAGGCGGCATTACTTCCAGCCCAGCCGCTAGTTGACGGGTCCAGTGATCCAGAAAGAATTAGGAGTTGGCCGGACTGGAAATAAAAGTATCCGATTACAATAATGCGAGACATTTATTTGAGTAAGAGCGCCCTCTATCTTTGTGTCGCTTCCGGTCGAGTGTGAATTTTGAACATGTCAGTGAGTACACCCACAATGCATCTGTGTACAGACATTTGAATACTCCTATTTCTGTGCGTAGGGAATCTTGTTAAAATGCGTACGTACGGGTGTGCGTGAGTTTTGCTTATTCATGGGCATATTTTGTCTTATTCATTTTTGTGTGGATGTGTAAGAGATGCGGGGAGTGAAAAAGATAGTCTCATTTTTTTTTTTGCGCATTTATGTAAGAGCGTTGTCGTTTAATGCTAGTGCACGCTCTCTATCAAAAATTATGGGAAATTATGCTTCCCGAGTGTTAGCGAAGCATAATAATTTTCCGTATTTTTATGTACTCTCGTATAATATATTACGTAATATATATTCAATATTCAATGCAGTGCTCAATACGGCAGTAGAGCTTAACAGAGTCATTAGGCTGATGATTGCCATCTTAAATGATATAGAAACATTTCTTAATGCCTGTTGGAGTTCTCTCCGTCTACCCACTTGACATCCAGGTGATAAGTTGTAGAATTGGGTCACTGCATATATGCATAGAAGAACGCATAATAACCAAAGCATCTTCATTTCAGAAACATATATCACAAAATCGCAACCTCAATAAAAGCATACGAGTAAAAATTTAAGCTGCCGAAAGGGATTTAGGAAACATCATAATGAAGGAATCACTATTGATCAGACAAATCAACCACAAAATATACAACAGAGTGCAACTTTTTTATATAATAACATAAAACAGACGGAATAAACACACATAAAAGCATTAATAAATGAACAGTATTAAACAGATACTACTATTATATTTATGCGTGTGCCTAAATGTCAACGGACATGTATTGGTTGTACGTATGTTTGTCTGTTTGTCTGTCTCCTCTGATGATGGCACCCAAATAAGTTGGGTTTTTTTTTACCTTTAAAATCACGACTATATGATATACGAAAAATCTGGACAAATTAAAATATCATATTTAAGCGTATTTTACGCCCGGACAAAAACGCCCCTTCCCCCGATAGTAAAAGACTATATGTCTGTATGTCTGTCTACATATTTTCAAACTCTATCTCCTTCGAAATTAAAAGTCACAGAGCGATGCTAGGGGTCTCAAATGATTGGATTTTTTACGGACCGTTCTTTTAAGGGTCTTTAACCGGTGAAAATAGTTTTTAAGGGATCAAAATTGAAAACATCGTTATACATTTTGTACATTCATCTTTGTTTATTTTTTATTTTTAATTTTTAATCAGTTCGTATACGCGTCACTTTGGTACAGTGGTAACCTCACCAGCTTTGGATGTTACAATTTGGTTTCAATTCTAGCTGATGACACTCAACTACTTTTTTCTTTTTTTTTTCTTTTTTTTTTAAATCACGACTATAATAATATATACGAAATCTGGGCAATTTAAAATATCATATGTAAGCGTATTTTACGCTCGGTCAAAGCCGGGGGTCCCTCTACTGCTAGTAAAAAAAGTATTGAATCTTTAAATATCGTCATTTATTCTATTTACAATAAAGCGAGACATTTATTTGAATAAGAGCGCCGTCTATCTTTGTGTCGCTTCCGGTCGAGTGTAATTTTTGAATATGTCAGTTCAATTACAATACAACTATATATATATATATATATATATATATATATATATATATATATATATATATATATATATATGTATATATATATATTTCATTCCTACATTAAATATTTTAAAGCTGGTTTTTGTTTTTATATTTGTATGATGCTGACTTTCTCTTCTTCTGATGAGAAGCGTTTAGCTTCGATATGTCATGATCTAAATATGTTTTTCCTTTTTTCTCCTTGATTTCCTATTGATCTGATGGCATAATTAAGTTTTATGTGACTTTTATTCTTTATCGCTTATTTATTATATTTAATAGATAAAATAAATACAAGTTTCTGTTACATAATAACACTATTTCTTTATATTAGAATTTGACCTTTAAAAGATATATGAATTTTATAACAACTAATAATAGTTAATTAATTAACTGTCTTTTTTTACCAGATATTTTTTACTATCATTCAGCTTTACTTTTTTGTGCGTTAAGTATATAATAATTCTCGATTATCATGATAAAAGGTGGACAACTTCTCACCACAAAAAGTGCATAAAACCAAAGTCTATACGGGTCTCAACAGTCTAATGATATTCCTTCAACATCAATAATCCGATATATTCACGATTTAGCAAAATATATATATATGGCAAGTAAGCTACAGAGAGACTTCAATGTTTCATTCTCTCGGAAAATCCTCAGGATAATCATCAATCATTTAGCCTGATGCTTTCTTATATGAATGAAACATGGACGCCTCTGTGTAGATTGCTTGCCGTATGTATATATATATATATATATATATATATATATATATATATATATATATTCATACAACTACTAAGTTCTACTCCCGTAATTAGAACTGTTAAAGTAAATTCTGAAAAAATATATACAATATATTATATCACCTTATAATATATATGTATATACATGGAATAATAACAGTATATATATATATATATATATATATATATATATATATATATATATATATATATATATATAAACTACTTCATTTACTCACATAAAATTAATATACGAAAGCATAAGCCTGACGAATCCTATAGTGGATGAAACGCCGAATATTCAGTGTAGCTTAATCGCCATATATATTTTATAAATTACTATATCTATTATATCTATAAAAGTGAACGTGTCTGTGTGTCTGTGTGTCTGTCTGTCTGTGTACATTTCCCTACGCAATAACTCTGTCAATTTTTAGTCTATAGACTCGAAATTTGAAATACCGGGTACTGAGATTTGGGAAAATCGATGTGACGGGTGTCAGCCAGAAATTTGGCTGTTAAGGGGTCAAATTTCAACGATTTGACCTTTAAGAACTCTACCAAACTCCTCCGACAATTTTGGGTCTAGACACTTGAAATTTTAGGTATAGGTTCCTTGAACATGGATCTAACTTAATAAAGTGATTTGAGCCCGAAACAATAAATTTCAAGGGGTCATAATAGGGGTCAAAGTTTTAAAAAATTAACCATTTTTTTTTTTGTTTTTTTTTGCTTTTTTTGCACAGCATACACCTCCAAACACCCGAGCAACGCCGGGCACCCCTGCTAGTATATATATATATATATATATATATATATATATATATATATATAACCCGACCGACGTTTCTGGGATTGAATGAAGATCAACAAAGTTTTCGCTCTCCCATATTTTTATGGTCATCGAAATCGGTAAAATTACCCATTTTTTTAATCAAATAGATTGGTTGTCTGCTCTCGGTGAGGACCCACTGCGGTATACGAAGAAGAAACTATTGATTTTATAAAATTATCTGTAAATAATTGTTTCACTTAAAGTTTAAAATGCAAAATTCAAGTATCATGGTTTTATTGTGCTTTAAACAGAAACATTCATTTGGAACGTGCCTCTGTCTTATCAAAGAACAACTGTTGATTTTATGAAATTCTTTTTACATAATCACTTGAATTGAAGTTAAATGTACAAAATTCAAGTATCATGGTTCAATTGTGCTCTAAAAAGAAAAATTTACTTCGAACGCGCTCCTATCTTATAAAATAATCGGCATTTGCTAATATACGTTGGACCTTTCTGCTTGTGCAGTGATAAATCTTTTCAAATCCACATGTGATGTTACATTAAATAAAAGTGTTAACTTTGGTCACAATATGACTTCTTTCATTAATCGGATTGTTTTGATTACTGATTTTCGATACTTAACGGATGCATCCTTGTACATAACCTACGTAAGAAAACTCCTAGGCACATCAAGTACCTGTGTGTAAAATTTCAAAAAAATCGGCCGGTCTCCAAGTATATAGGGAAGTCTCTCTCTCTCTCTCTCTCTCTCTCTCTCTCTCTCTCTCTCTCTCTCTCTCTCTCTCTCTGTTTATAGACAGAGAGAGAGAGAGAGGGAGAGAAAGAGAGACACGTCAACACATAGGAAATAAATAGAGAAAAGATACATTTATATATTTTTCTATATATTTATAAGATAACATTTATATATTTTTCGTATTGAGTTTTTATTCATACATTGTACCTAATTTCGATACCTAATATACGGCATAATCGCGTTGACACACCGATTCTCGTCAGATCACTGAAGTTAAGCAACGTTGAGCCTGGTTAGTACCAAATGGGTGGCCATTTGGGAATTCTAGGCGCTGTATGTGCTCTCCGCTTATCTCGGCATTTGTTTCCAGTCGTCCTGTACATGCACTTACCACTGGTATTTAACAATGTCGACCCAGGAGAGGTGTGGTTGGAGATTTCGCACGTCCTGCCACAAAAATTTCACGCGCAGGCACCCCTTCGTGAGTATCCATAGTCTGCCAAAGACTGAAGGAGCCTGTACCTAATTTCAAAGATTTTTAATGACTTGGGTGGCGTCAGCTAAAATTGAGATCAAGACATTTAGCGTTGTCCTGCTGGTGTAGCTATTGACAGCTAGTTAAGAAAGATTTAGTATTAAATGACTTGATAAAAATGAATTAAATTTGAGCATGCGCAGAAAGAAATAAAATGTGTTGGCTATTTGCATGTCAATATGTCTGTGCGCGTTATTCATCCTTTCAAAGATTTTACTTGTGATAAACCATACTTTGTGTGTGATTACTTTTTTCTGTAAATGTCAGTATTACGGGAGCAGTATAAGAATTATCGGTTAAATATTTATACAGACACACACACACAAGTTTACTGTTTTATTTATATAGATACTATCTGTAATAATAGAGGTTATGACTATTTGAGACTCCGCCCCAACAATCGACCCATTTAAAAGATAACAAAACTTAATTTTCACAGTGTTGTGATTTTTAAGTGGCACCAACGTATTGTATCGGCCTGCATTTGATCTCAGTCTGCCGATTTCATAGTCAATGTCGATAACTGTTACGCCTCTCTAACATAAACTAATTATAGATGCTCCGTGCTCATGTGCAATGAATATTATAGAAAATATAATCACAAATATTGCTTAAATATTTCAAGTAGATGTGGCATATACCTATATCATAGTAAAACTACTATATTTCGCTTTGAACAAACGCCGACCACCCTTATGGCTAATAAACTATTAAATTGGTTTATTTCCATGATTTGTCCCACGGTCGAAACGTGGCATCCTTGGGCCTGTTTTACAAGTATTTCAATGGCAAGTGCGCTAACGAATTCAAAGCAATAGTACCCCCTCGACGACAATCTCATCGACAACCTGATAAGCAACAAAATCCCACCCCTACACTGTAGAGATCACAAGATGCCGTAAAGCTTTCTACTTTAATAGTTTTTTTCCCTCAGACTGCTGCACTTTGGAATTCCTTCCTGGGCCTCTGCTTCCCTGATTGTACTGACACGCAGAAATTCAAGTGTAATGTGAACAGACATCTCGCTGTTCAACTCCCTAAATAGTATCCCTGCAAATCTGGTCCCAAATAGTAGCCCGTCACGACTAAGTGGCCCTGTGCCTTGTTTGGGGTGAAAATGGGGTTCTTTTACTTCCACTAACCTCATTCTTCTCTACGTTTTAATGTGTTGAAAGAAAATAATAATATAATTCATTTACAATAAAAAAAAAAATTAAATGTAAACATTATTTTTTTCTAAATATTCAAAACTGTGCATCCTTTGGGGGTTTTTGGTTAGTAGTTTGGAACATTTAGCTGGACATACGAACATAAAAACACAGATATATATATCCTTTATAGAATAGATGTTACTAAGGGTGCCGCCATCTTTCTTGTCTCTTAATATATCTACGATAGAACAAAACTTTCGTTATACTTTTGCTCAGGGTGAACGACGCATCGGAATTAATATTGACGGAGAACCAGAGCGTTCAAACAGCGTTGCTGTAATCTTATGCCGAGGCAGGCATAATATTCATGTTGCAGTGAATATAACTAAAAATTGAAATTTATCAACAGATTCGAAATGTTTGTTGCTATTAGAGTACAAAAATTAGCAAATGAGCGATTAAAAAAGAAATTAGTGAAAATCGTATGACCGTCCATGCATACGTGTATGTGCACGCATGAGTGTGTGTATGTGTATGTGTGTTTGAGTGTTGTATGTAAGTATGTTTGTTGGCATGTACGTAACAGTCATAAGTCCTGGTCTACTTGTGGTTCATTATCACACATATGTTTATCATTACCACGAAAATATAAATTTAATCAAATCCAGTTGTCATTAAACGCTCCCCCCTCTCTCTCTCTCTCTCTCTCTCTCTCTCTCTCTCTCTCTTTCTATATATATATATATATATATATATATATATATATATATATATATATATATATTTCTCTCTTTCTTTTTCTTTCTCTCCAAGTCTGGTCCTACTTTGTAATTTATGGCTATCCATAAAAAGCGTTCCCAGTTAATAATGCCCCAATAATCTACATTTTAAAATACTTGATCCCAAGAATTTTACTAATAGCAAAAAAATTCTCAAAACTAGTTCAATTCTAATGAGTCATAAATGAGGAATGCTTACACATCGACCCTATTAATTTTTTTATATGGAGACGACATGCGAACATGGCTCCCCTTGTTTGGAAGACGTTTGGAGGGGCGTACTAGAGGGTCACCGCTTATCAAGGCCCAAGGGTTACTCGAGAATGAGCGTCGGGTAGACTGTGAGACAAAATCTGATGATCAGTAATGGTGGAACTTGATTATGGTTTGATGATTTAAGAGGGCGTGTCAAGAAGAACTTATTACACTAGATTTGAAAACGACCATCTTATAGTCAGCTAGGAAGCTGCATTACGGCATTATGTTTCACGGACAATTCTAGGAAAATTTGCTCATAGAATTTTCGTTTAGGTTTAGGTACTGACAGAGATTGGGGAAATTATTAGCATTTGTTGTAGCCAGATGAGTATTTGTAGTGAATATTTTATAGGGTGACCATAGATTGAAGCTCAAACAAGTACGTGCCATGAAAATGACTACAGAGCAGTGTTGACTCGCAATGTCCCTTCTATGAGAAAGAGAAAGTAGGATTTAAAACATGAAATAAAATTTCACACCAAAATATATGGAATAGCGGATAAACAAGAAACTGATAGATATAATAAAACAAAAAAACGCATGTTTTGCCTCTCAGGTGACAGGATCGAAGAGGAAACAATGGAAAAATAATAAACGTCATTTTGTAGATAGATTTTTTTGTTGTTGTTTTTGTTTGTTTGTTTGTTTGTTTTGTCTGTTTGTTTGTTTGTTTGTTTGTTTTGTCTGTTTGTTTTGTTTTGTTTCTTTGTTTTGTTTGTTTTGTTTTGTTTGTTTGTATGTTTTGTTTTGTTTGTTTGTTTGTTTTGTTTTGTTTGTTTGTTTGTTTTGTTTGCTTGTTTTTTGTTTTGTTTGTTTGTTTTGTTTGCTTGTTTTGTTTTGTTGCTTTGTTTTGTTTGTTTTGTTTTGTTTGTTTTGTTTTGTTTGTTTGTTTGTTTGTTTTGTTTGTTTGTTTTGTTTTGTTTGTTTGTTTTTTTGTTTTGTTTGTTTGTTTTGTTTGTTTGTTTTGTTTGTTTGTTTGTTGTGTTTTTTGTTTTGTTTGTTTGCTTTGTTTTGTTTTGTTTGTTTTGTTTTGTTTGTTTGTTTGTTTGTTTTGTTTGCTTGTTTGTTTTTGATGGTTTAAATAATAACTAGGACTATGACAACAGCATATTCTTTTCATTGTTTTGACTCTTGGGTGTGTATTCGGTGATGTCTTATATGCTTTTATATCGACTGATGTCATTCTCGGTCGTTTTACTGCGTCTAACTGTGTCGGATATACACTAGAGAGTCAAAACAATGAAAAGAATATTCTGTTGTCATAGCCCTAATAATAATGCAGATGCCAGTAATTTGTATATGAGGCAACATGTGATTGAATAAAGACACAAATTAGTGATAAAATAGACTCAAGTTTGGGGTTGCCGAGCAGAGACGTCTGCTTACGTTGGAAAGAGTTAGTTTATTATGGCATTACTGTGTCCATTGTTTCGTTCTTCCCGTGCGAGTTTACGATCAGTTGGGACTAAGTAAGAATGAAATAAAATAAGAGTTCTGCAGTCTATAGGAATAAGCGAACGTTGTTTGAAAGAATTTTCGTGACAAAAATATAAATTAATTCCCGGAAAAAATATTATCTGGTTATCAAAAATTATAGATAATTTTACAAGCTAATTTCAACAGAAATGTAAATAGATGCGACGGTGCAAGAGTTCGGAAAAAAAGAAATTTCATAGAAAACCCAGCATCGCTTATTACCCATCTTGAAACATTTTGCAAAGCTATTTCGATTTTAGTCAATGTTTGGATTAAAGTTGTAGGCTAAAACTTTTTAAAAACTCTTTTTAATTTAAAATACGTTTCAAAATGGCTACCTAAACAAATTAGCGATTCCGGGTCTTTTATGAATTTTCTTTTTTCTGGCATTATATTGTCAGGTGTTTTCTCTCTTTCTACGTAGAATTTCTTTTTAAATATTTTTTTCTAATATGATGAGGCGAGGTTCTGCTATGATTTCTCCATTGCTTATGACCTCATCCAGATTATTCACGAACCCACCCGTGTGCCCGATACTGACGGCCAGTATTCTGTTTTCAGCTTTCGTTCTGTCTCCACTTGGATCTTCCGACCACTCTATTGTATCAGTTAAGATAAAAATGAAATGTAATAAATCCTCAGATGTACATCTCCATCGTACAGTATATCGATACTCTATGGCTGACTGGGATAGCTTCCGTACATTTATATTAGATCTACCTCTGCGTTCCATGTTTAAAAAGGGTGTGTTCTCTATAGTATCAGACCTGACAGAATGGTTAATTGTAGGTATAGACCGTTTCATACCATCGAAAAAATTCCAGCAAAAACCTAACAGCCAGCCGTGGTTCTCTCCAGAAGGTGCTGCTGTCATTGCGCACAGAAATCACCTTTTTCATTGCTTCCAACGTAATAGATGTACTGAGACTAAAGCTGCTTTCAGGACTGACAGCAACAACTGTAAAAAAAAGTTATAAAGAACGCAAGAGAGTTATATGCTCAGTCCGTTAAGTCCAAAGTTCTCACCAGTTTTTACAAATAGCAAACAGAATTCTAAACAGAAGCGTGTGCTCTATCCCAACTATCACAATGGACCTGAGGTAATCTCGTCAGCATCAGACAAAGCCAAACTCTTTGCCAAGAACTTTGCAGCCAATTCTACCCTTTGCGACCAAGGCCGCCAACCTCCAATAGTTCCTCCTGTATCAGAAAACACGCTATGTGATATGCAAATATATGTACGTGATGTTGCCAAGCTAATTAAAAACCTTGATTCCAGTAAAGCAACCGACACTGATGGTATTCCAATTATAGTACTCAAAAAACTTCAACTAGCGCCCATCCTTATAAAACTGTTTAAATGTTGTCTTAAGGAGAATTGCTTCCCATCACCCTGGAAAACAGTATGCCCTGTATTTAAGAATTCAGGTGATCGCTCATCTCCCTCTCAGTACAGGCCAATAAGTCTTCTGTGCGTCATGAGTAAGTTGCTGGAATCTGTGTTAAATAGAGAAGTAATCAACCATCTCATCAAAAATAACCTTCTTAGTGACACACAATATGGTTTCCGTTCTGCTAGATCTACAGCAGACATAGGATTAGCGAATCTTTCGGTGGTGGCTTCCTTTCTAGGGCAATTGCTCTTGACATATCAAAGGCCTTTGATGGAGTATGGCATAAAGATCTCCAGCTACGGTATAGTTGGAAATGTCTTCTCAATTATTAAATCATTTCTCTGATAGGTTCATAAGAGTAGTGGTTGATGGGCAGAAATCAGACCCTCTCAGTATTAATGCTGGAGTCCCTGAGGGGTTCATCCTGGGCCCAACTCTCTTCCTGACCTACATTAATGATCTTCCAAATCACATCCTACATCATTCGTAGACATTTATGCTTATGACACTACTATCTATGGTAGCACATCTAAGACCGTAAACGACCAAGTTCTCTCTGATTCTCTCTCCTCTGAGCTTGAGCACGTAGTACAATGGAGAAAGGAGTGTCTGGTTACTTTTAATGCATCTAAAACCAAGCTTTTATCTTTACATCATCAACTCTCTGATCCACATCTGGCATCAATTGAAATTAATGGCTCTCGTCTTGGGGAGGCCTCATGTTTTGACAAGCTTCTCGACTTGACTTTTACTCCTGATCTTAAGTGGAACACATACATTAAATCCGTTGCCAAGGCCACTGGGAAAATGGTGGGATCCTTCTATCGATCAAGTAGATATTTCACTGCTGATGCAATTCTCTATCTATATTAGAGCCAGGTATATCCAAGGATAGAGTACTGTTGCCACATCTGGGCAGGAATTGCTAGAAATGACTTATTCTGCCTTGATAGAGTTCAAAATAGACTTCGTAGCCTCGTAGGGGATGTCTGTTTCTCTTCCCTACAACCTCTTTCTCACAGAAGAAATGTTGCGAGTTTGTCTCTGCTTTATCGTTATTTTCATGGCAAGTGCTCGGCTGAGCTCCAATCTATGGTCCCCACTGGCCAAACTTTCACAAGAAGCACCCGTCTAGCAGAAATCATTATCAATAATTTTCCTCACTCTTTATCTGTACCTAAACCTAAACGTAGATTCCATGAGCAAAGCTTCTTTATTAGATCTGCACGCCTATGGAATTATCTTCCGTTTTCCTGCTTTCCAGCTGATTACAATATGGTTGTCTTCAAGTCTAACGTAAACAAGTTTTTGATGAGTCGTTCCATATAAATTAACAAATTTACCAAATTCCCATTACTTACGATTACTATATTGTCCAATTTCAACCGTACACTCTTTAACCCTTATCCTCGAGTGGCATCAAGGCCTTGATAAGTGGTGATGCCTATGTAAAAAATAAAAAATAATAATAAATATATGCACGAGAAGGTTCGGTAAAAGTTGAAAAAACACAAACATTTGTTCGGATTTCAAGTCCGAATAAATCATCTTTAAAAAATCTCTATAAAAATATCATATTCAACGATAATTAATAAATTAAAATCTTAAGATACTAAATTAAAGAAAACGTACATACATTTTTAAATTAAAAATTGCATCGTAAACTTTAAAAAAATGGCGATAAACGGTAAAACAAAACGTGTCACTGAAAATGAAAATTTAAACACAAATCCCGCTGATTTTCACAAAGGTACGGATCCTGGTAAGTGTAATAATTTCGTTTAATTAATTTAATTTTGTTGTATTGAAACAGATAAATACGTATTTAATTAGAATATTTTTAATGTATACAACTAAAAATTTCTTTATTTTTCTCTAAAAAAAAATGTTTCATATTTAATTGGTATAATTTTTCTTCAATTTTTCTTTCTTTGGAATGACTGATGACTTGTGTTTACCAATGTTTTTCCTTAGAATTTGAATTTAAACGTTTATAAAACTTTAGCAATTATGTTATTCTATTTATTCTTAAATTTTATTTTTTATTGTAAACAAGCTCAAACAATTCTTTATTGATCATTAGATAGAATTTTAATTTGGAAGGAAATTATTATTTACTAATGAAAATTATTAACTTACTTTTTATTGTTTCACCGTTCTGCCCACACATACGTTTTCAAAGTAATAGTGGAAATCATACTATAGGTTTAACTTATTTTTATTTTCTTAGTGACCCGGGATCTCATTTTTCCCCTTTTCTTTTTTTTTTTTTTTTAAATTACGAAAAATAATTCTTACACTGATGTTTACAAATTGGCGCGTAAACGGGAAATATTATAATGTTACATTTAACATCTCCCCGTAAATTGTTATTATTAAAATCACATGAAATATTTTTATCAATTATATTAGTTTTTGTGAAAATATTGAATAAGTAGTGCTAAATTCAATAATACCGTTAGTTCGAGAGAAAAAGTTCTTTCGAGTTATATTGATTTTATAAATATGGATGTTTCTGAAATATTTTTGTCATTTCTAATTGTTAAAACTTACGATAGTTTATTTTCATAAAAAATGATAAGTCCATACGTCTTTTTAGTACTTATAACTATAATTTTGGAAAAGGTGTCTTTTGTTTACACAAATAATTCATTTTCTCTAAGATTAAAAAAATAATGTTAATGGGTTCATTATATTGCATGATTGTTAATTAACCAATACTAAAAAATTCATTAAAATTGGTTGATTTCCTGAATTTTTAAGTGAAGGGCGAAGTTAAACTGTTTATACATATCGGCCATCCATTTTGCACGTACCTAGTTTACAAATAAAGGTGTGTTTGGTGGATACATGGACTTTTGTCTCCCCCGACCAACAGATGTTTTTCATGGCGTTATATCTATGTATGTGGGTGTATCCGTGTGTCTGTGTGAGAGAGAGCGAGTTTGTGCGTGTGTTTCTGAATTTTTTAGATAAGGATAGATTATTCTGATTATTCGGGCTACTGTTTTCACATTGTGTGTTATTTTCAAAATGTTTCGGAAATGTTTATGTCATTCATGTAAATAGCATGCTCTCTTTCCGTCAACCATAACTGAGTAGAAGTCTGATCTGATATTGTATTTTCAATGTCGCCTTCAAAAGAATGTAAATTACAATTGGATTTTACCAATACTTTGACCATTATGCCAAAAATCATTGTGGAATACAAATAATAATAGTAATCAAACCATGATCTAAAATTTCAGAAACTCATAACAAGTTAGCCTTCGTACATTGCTTTAATAATGGCCATTAATTGAATAAATTATGAATTCGGTGGGATAAAGGGAAAGCGTAGGGGAGAGGGGAGATAAAAAAAAATATGCTTACCTATTTAAAGAGAGACGAGCGGAGAATCAACATCTGCTAAATCTAAAACTGTCGTGGAACAATGCCAACCTGGAAGTATTTAAAATAGAGATGAAAACAGATGATAAGCTCAATATATGATTTGGAATGGAAACGTTTTTTTGTTTGTTTGTTTTTCTTTTTTTATTTGTTTGAAAGTTTGTTTGCTACCATAAAGTGAGGCTGAGTAAAGTTTTATCTGATAAAAAACGCAAGAAGAAAAGAAAAGAAAATATTTTTATCAAACTGAAGCAGTCATCTTTGTCGGGTGCAAACTGAGAACTATTATCTTGAAAAAAAAAAAAGTACACCCCTTTTCCGAATATTAAAAGTTGTTATTATTGGCAGGTGTAGACGACGTTGCCCGGTAATGAATAAAAACCCATATGTACTAATGCTCCCAGCCCAGAACTCTATACGGTCATTTTCATTCTTGAGTTTTACATAAATATAAAAAATAAAATGTTGGTTTACTTTAATGTTCTACTTGATTCAGACTCATAATATTTTTGTAAAAATAATTAGTACAAAATTAATACCACCACTGTTTGATCTTTGTATAGTGCTGTGTTTTCAGTTGCATCCCTGGACACAGATATGCACAAACATAGAGATCACAAATCTTGTAAAAGTTGTTGTAGTTGTTGTTGTTGTTGTTGTTCTTCTTCTTCTTCTTCTTCTTCTTCTTCTTCTTCGTATTATTATTATTATTGTTGTTGTTATTATTATTATTATTATTATTATTGTTGTTATTATTATTATTGTTATTATTATTATTATTATTATTATTATTGTTATTATTATTGTTATTGTTGTTGTTGTTGTTGTCCTTCTTCTTCTTCTTCTTCTTCGTATTATTGTTATTATTGTTGTTGTTGTTGTTATTATTATTATTATTATTATTATTATTATTATTATTGTTGTTGTTGTAGTTGTTGTTGTTGTCGTTGCTGTTGTTGTTGTTGTTGTTGTTTTTGTTGTTGTCCTCCTTCTTCTTCTTCGTATTATTATTATTATTATTATTATTATTGTTGCTGTTATTATTATTATTATTGTTATTATTATTATTGTTATTACTACTACTACTACTACTACTACTACTACTCACTAGGGGTTTTCACATAGGTCATCATCAGAAATTATTCACTGATAATAACCGGTAGTGTTCCCTGAAGTTTAGGTAATAAAAAGTCTCTCCGATTTCCAGTACACTCCATCTTTTTCGATAACCATTGCAAATGACTTAACAACAGCTGCTTGCCATTGATTTCTCGCTAGCAACGACCATTGGTCATCAGTAGGATATTAGTTGTAATTAGCCTCCCCCAAGATTCCAGTCCTCTTTGAACTCTTTCAGTGGAGGTCTGATTAGTGCTTTCTCTCCTCGGTCTTTCCATCTTCCTTGATCATTTACAGGTATTTTTGTTGCATCAGCAGAGACTAGTGCCGTTTTTATTTTATATATTTATTATTATTATTATTGTTATTATTATTATTATTATTATTATTGTTATTATTATTGTTATTATTATTATTATTATTATTATTATTATTATTATTATTATTATTATTATTATTATGTACTCACTAGGAGTAGTCACATAAGCCATTATCAAAGATTGCTCTTTGAGAACAACTTGTGCTGTTCCTTGAAGTCAGAGTTCCCCAGACTTCCAGTACTCTCTACCTCTTTTCGATAACCTTTGCAAAAGGATTTGCGTTATCGCAACAGCCGCTTACCATTGATCTTTGTATGGGGCTGTGTTTTCAGTTGCATCAGTTGACAGCAACCATTGGTCTTCACCGGAATTTGGGTGGCAATAAGCCTCCCCAAGGTTCCATCTTCCTTGACCCTCCTCATTATTTGGTGTGGTGCCCGTTTATAGTGACATTCACCAAAAAAGTGGGGAGGGATATCTTACAATTATAAAATTCCTGCTTTCATGATTTCATGCGATGTTTGTTTTTGTTTTACATCTGTAGCCGTTTATGTGTTCAGTTTGTGTGCGTAGTTCATGTGTGGTGTTCGTCTCCACATTCAACGGTTTCCCTTAATATTTATGCAGTTTTCATTATTAGAATCCGCTATATCTTCTCAGCCATCTCTCTGATTCCAATCTCTCCCATTCTTGTTTCAAAGTTTTTTTGGCATTGTTACTAGCGCTCTTATATTAATGGTGTTATCTTCAGTTTTCTTTTTTTCATTTTCCAGATCCCTTTGAGCTCTCTGGTTAGTTCCGTGTAGTTGTTCCACTGCTACGTCTCTTTGATGTTCACTCTGTGACTGCTGGCACGGCAAAATCTACAAAATCTGGCAAGACTTTTTCTTTAGTGTTCATCTGGTCTTCTTGCTTGGATAGGTTTATTCGTTTGCATATCCATGTCCCATAGGATTTTGTGACTTTCATTTTCTAATACTATTGTCGGTTTGTGCTTGTGTCATTTGTCTAAGTGATCAAGATGCAATTGTCTGCATAATTGCCAATGTACTGCCTTCCCCACTTGATCGTGTCTATGTTTTTTTTATTCTTTTTTTGGGCTAGTTTGCTGCATTCACTTATTATGTGCTTTATTATTTCGTCTCTTTGTTTGCACAGTCTGCATTTGCTGTTTTCTTGTGTCTTGTCGATCATCTCTTTGATGTGGTTGGTTCTAATTGCGTTATCTTGTGCAGCCGTTATAAGTGGCTCAGTTTCGCTGTTTAGGTTTCCTTTTTGTAGCCATTTCCAAGTGTTTTTGTCAGTCTCTTCTTTTGCAATCCTCATGAATCGTCCATGCAGCTGTTTCTCTTCCCATGTTTTTTTCTCGTCTTATGCCTCGTCTCTTTTTCTATTTTGCTTGTTTCTTCTGTGTCTCTTGCTACAGTAATTTTTTTTTGTATTATTATTATTATTATTATTATTATTATTATTATTATTATTATTCACTAGGAGTTTTCGCACAGCCATCATTTTCCAGAACAACTTGTGATGTTTCCTGAAGTCTGATCACAAGTCTTCACAAATTTCCAGTACTCTTCACCTCTTTCGATAACATTTACAAACGAACGTGGGTTATCGCAACAACCGTTTACCATTGATTTTTCGCTAGAAACAATCATAGGTCTTCACTGGAATTTAAATAACAATAAACCTCCCCGAAGTTACAACCCATTTCTACACTCATCCAGTGGATGTCTGGTTAGTGCTTTCACTCCACGGTGTTTCCATACTCTTTTACCCTTGACTATCAGTTGATGCCGACACATTTTTTTAGAGATTTTAACTTTCAATTATACTGTTTCTGTTTCCTTGATTCTTTGTGGTGTTTTTGTGTGTGTGTGTGTGTGTGTGTGTGTGTGTGTGTGTGTGTGTGTGTGTGTGTGTGTGTGTGTGTGTGTTTAACTTCTCTGTCAGTTTCTATAAGTTCGATAAGTTCCTGTAGCTCATATGTATTCAAGGGTTTCCCTTAATATTTCAGTCGTTTTAATTATTGTTATCCGTTTTATCTTCTTAATCATTCCTCTGATTACAGTCTCTCCTATTCTTTTTTTTTATTTATTTTTTTTAGTTTTTCGGGGTTGTTCCTGGTGCTCCTACTATTATTGGTGTTATCTTGACTTTCTTCAATTTCCATATCCTCTTTAGCTTTCTGGCCAGTTGTGTATATGTGCTTCGCTCCTCAGTCTCCTTAATTTTCACCCTATGGTCTGCTGGAACCCCGAAAAATACGGCCGGACAGGGCTTTTCTTTTTTGTTAACTATTATCACATCCGGTCTTCTAACTTGGGTGGATTTATCTATTTGTACGTCCATCTCCAATATAATTTTATGACTTTCATTTTCAAACCGGTACTCTTCCTTCGTCTTTTTTTTTTCACGTAAAGTCAGTCGGCATCATCCTTTGGGTGTAGTTCATTGTGTATGGTCATAATTTTCCTAGTCTTCTGATAGAAAATCCTCGGTTCTTCTTTAGTCCACTCTATCAATGGTCCAGAATATCTTATTTTGACATTGTCGATATGTTTATACCTTTTATTAAGTCTTTCCTATATAGTTTAGTTTCTAGGAGTTATTCTTCTTCTCGAGTATTTCTTTCCAATTTTCCAATTTTCTTTTTCATTTCTGTTGTTTTGATTGTGTCTGCTTCCATAACTCACAAATATTTGTAGGTTCACCTAATGGACTCATCTCTTAGTTGTGTAGTTCCATACATTCCAGTGACTCCAATTTTCCTCTTCTCACAACTAGCAGTGCGCTCTTTTCCATACTGAATTCCATTCTGATATATTAACTGAATATTCTGATCGTGTTTATTAGCTTGGACTTTTATCCGATTTTCTTGTTAAAGGCATCATGGCTATGATGAACAAAAGTGGTGATAAGGAATCCCCTTGGAAGATACCTCTTTGTACGTTTTATCTCCGTTATGTCTGTTCAAGTTTCCATGTTCTCGTTATCTTTTCAATCAAATTGATAATCTTGTCTGGCATTTTGTACATTCTCAGGCATTCTGTTATCCATATTTGTGGGATGCTGTCGTACGCTCTCTTCTAGTCGATTCATGCCATGGTTATGTTCTTTTTCCTATTATTTACGTCTTTCATGATCTTTTAATCTATGTATAGTAGATCGTATGTTCCTCTTTTTCCACGTTGGCATCCTTTCCGTTTCTCGTTTATTAAGGAAGTGGTAAATTTGTTCTATCAGTTGTGCTGCTATTATTATTGTTATTATTATTATTGTCGTCGTCGTCGTCGTCGTCGTCGTCGTCGTCGTCGTCGTCGTCGTGGTTCGTTATGCTTTACACCGGATAATTTTTCACTCAACGGCTGGTTTTTACAACAAGGCTAGTGAGCATATTCAAAGGGGCAATTAGACCGAAAGCACTAGGATGTTTGCCGTACCAAGCAGAATCGACTTCTGTAGTACTTGATTCGGAAGGAGTTGAACTGTCTCCTAAGATCATCTGGAATTGAGCCAAGCGCGCCTATTATGATTGGCACGATGGAAGTTTTTTGCAGAGGAAATCTCTAGGCTGGAATTCCTGGAGATATTTTCCTTTAAGGATTTGATTTGGACGGCAGATAAGCATCGATCTGAAGGGTCACTTCAATTATAAATATAACAATACTATTGAGAGCTTGTAATTTTTTTAAATACCATGAAATCTCTCAAATTTTCTTTCTTTCTTTATCCTCTGTTGTCGCCCTTACTTCATTTACTTTGCTGCCCAGTACCTATGCTAATTTTGTATAAATCAAATATTTTCTTCATTATAAAATTACCGATGATGCTTGTGATTTACCGAGGAATGCTATGTACTTTTTTCACTATGCTCATAGCATATTATTACTTTTATTTTTATTGCGATCGACACCAGATGAAATGTTTTCTTTAATCGTGCCATTCAGTTACAACTTTTGTCGTGTGGGTGCGAACGTTATCATTCTGAAATGTGGAATTTCTATCTGGAAACAGTTCTCTGACTATTGAATAAACTTTATCATTTAAAATCATTATTTAAATCTTGGCCATTGATTCTTTCATGCCAGGTAAGTATGTGAACAGTGGCTTTCCAATATATAGACCTCCTCCGCGTAAAGCCACACACAAATTTGGACCGTTTGAAGATGACAACTTGGATTAGATGTTTTTCTTTATCCACGGCCAGAAGTTGGGAATAGAGTAAAGGATGACTCATAGGAAAAAATGATTTTTTTTTCACTGACCTACGGACCAATCTTGACGTTTCTAACAGTCTGTTAACATTTGTGTTAGAAAGCAGTGTTTTTTTACTCGTGAAATCCAGACCTATCATACAGACACCAACGATTTTGCTTTCTTTGGAAACCTGATAGATCTGTTATTTTATTTTATTTTTCTTACTAATATGCTCTATTTGAAATAAACAAAATAAACTAACCAGTTAATTCAGGACAAGAATAAGTATAAATAAAAATGAAACCAACTTTATATTTTTCATTTTTATCTGTGTTTAAAAGGTGATGTTAAATTATCTGTCTGTTGGTGTGTCTGTGTCTGTACATTTATCTACCAAACTACTCCATCAATTTTCAGTCTACAGGCTCGAGCATTGACATAAAGAGTATTGACATTTGGGAAAATCTTTTTAATCGGTTTTCAGACAGAAATTTGGCTGTCAAAGGGTCAAAGTCCAACGGTTTGACCTTTGAAAACTCTACCAAACTCCTCCGCCAATTTTGGGTCTAAACACTTGAAATTTTAAATAGCAAACTATTTAGCCAATTTTGGGTCTAAATATTTGAAATTTTACAAACAGGGTATTCTGATATGCAGCAAGCTTTTTAATCAGTTTTTGGGAGAAAATTTGGCTGCCAAGAGGTCAAAGTTCAAAATAGATGACTTTTGCAGACTACCAAATTCCTCCGCCAGTTGTAGGTCTTAATACTTGATATTTTAGATGTAGGTTACCTGGACATGAGTAAAACTTTTTAATATATATATATATGCACATAAATTATGAACAGTACATAGGGCTCGAGCAAATGCGGACTGAACTGCTAGTATATATATATATGTATATATATATATATATATATATATATATATAACGGTCGTCAAAAAAGCAAAGTCTCCTATTTTTTAAATCAAAAAAGAGAGCTACAAAGACGGAGGTAGTACCATTAAAACTAGCGATTTTTTGTGCTCCCAAATGTATTTGTCTACATAATCACTACCATTCTCAATACAGTTGTGCCAGCGTCTTTTGAATCCTCGATCGTAAAAGTCCAAAGTGCGCTAAGTCACTCACATCTCTGTCGCCACTCTGAAATCAATGAACCACTCTCTTAACTGTACTGACATCAACTGTATTGATTTCGTAAACATTCAGCAGGCGGCGGTGAATGTTAATCGTTTCGAACTTGTAAAGAGTAAAGATTTATTCGCAACACTCAGATCCTTAATTGTTGCAAATAAAATTGTTCAACGCGTTTGCAGAAGTTGTCTTCTTCGTCGTGTGATGTCTGTTAATTTGAACCACGTTTATTTTCAGATTTACTGAAAGCAGCCAGCTGCTAAATGAGTAATACTACACAATTATGCATTACATGTGGATGAAAGAAACGGTTGCTAAGCAACCTACAAACATACGTGATGCATAAATGTTATATATTTCTGAATGTCACATATATGTGTGTGTGTGTGTGTGTGTGTGTGTGTGTGTGTGTGTGTGTGTGTGTGTGTGTGTGTTGAAATGATTAATCGGAATCGAGAATCCAAAAAATCGGTACTTTTTGATGCAATAGAATCTGTATAGGAATCGGAAAAAATAGTGTATGCGAAAACCCATGTTTCATTTTTTTTTTTCTTGTTTAAAACGTAATTTATGATTTATGGAACTAGTGATAAAATGAGAAATACTTTTATATAAAAATCGCTCGAGACAAGGCATGAAGTCACTTGATGTAAGGAGTTAACAAGAAAGACAGTTATTGCAAATATAGAAGATGCCTATTGACCTTACTCTTGAAAATGCCAAGACTGCAGATAGACGCAAAACAATGAGCAGGAAGAAAGTTCCGCAACCTTGCAGTCTTTGGGAAGAATCTACTGGAATAGGAAGGTGTATTACAATGAAGTACATTTATACAGCAAATTGATGGAGACCTTTAGACCAACGAGTTAAACGAGCTGGAACAAAGAAGCGGTGAAATAGATCAGATATATCTGAGGAATTCATACCATTATAGTATTTGTAGAAAAGACTAAGACTAACAACATCACGTCGGTGAGAGATGATTGCCGTGAAGAAGAAAAGGTGAGGCCAATCAAAGTACAGGCATGTTTCGACAATTCATCAAGAACTTTCGACTGAAAGACACCAGCTGAAATATAACAACAGTATTCTATAAAGGTCTGCTTGTAGATTTGTAGAGAATAGCCTCGAGTGTGAAAAAAGCGGAAATAGCAATGAATTTAATATATGGACTCTAAGAAAGATTTGATGAAAACAAAAAAACAAGAAGTTTTAGAGTCAATTTTTCATTGAGAAAAGAACCTTCCATAAGAATCTCAAGATAAAAAGACACGCTTGCGATTGTAAGACAATACCTGAGTGTTAACAGGATTAATCGAAAAGACATTTCTTACACCAATTTATCACTGAACTCAGATCAACTTCTAGATCAACTGCATATTTCACCTGTTCCGAGAAAGATATGCGAAAAGAAATATCAGAATAGAGGGTGGTGACATCAGCTTAAATATTGATTCTCTAAATAATATTCTCTGAAAGGCCGTTTATATAGAGAAGAAACAATGGTGGACCTAGAATAGAGTTCTGGGGAACACCGGCATTAATATGAAAAGAAAATGAAGATACTCTATCAAGAGTTACTCAGGAGCTTCGATCAATAAGAAAAGACCTAACAATGTGAAGAACTTAACCACCAATATTATGGCATCAAATTTTATGTAGAAGACCAGGATGCCACAATCTGTCGAACTCCTTTGAAATGAAGTATCCATAAAATGACAAATCTTTTCATTTACAACAGTTAATAGATCAGCTGTCGAACGAAAACCACGAAAGCCATACTGAACATTACTAAAGAGGTCAGACATTCCAGAAAATGGATAATCTCTCAACAAAATTGCTAATAACGGAAAGTAGACTAACAGGACGATATTTAATTGATTTAGACCGATCACCAGCATTTTTAAATATAAGAACAAGAGATGTCGCCTTTCAACAAGAAGGGAAACAGAACTGAGACAAACTAATTGAAAAATTTCGAGATGATAGAAGAAAGTTCGGGTGCACAACGTTTGAAGATAACAACTGGAGGCAAATCAGAATCCTTAGATTGGTCAAAGCCAGCAAGAATTCTATCAACTATCTTTTAGTGATATTTGAAAAATCAATAGTCTGATCAGTTTTCGAAGGAAAATCCGAAAGAACAGCCCCAGAATCATCAATAAAATAATTGTTAGCAAAAAGACGAACAAAGAGATCAGCCTTATCCTCAGAATATGAAATGATCTAAAGAGCATTAAAAAGAGGAGGAATAGCAGACTTTCGACTATTAATAGCACTGCTATAGATTCTCCAAAATCACGAGAGCCAACCTTTTGAGATGAGATAGAGTCACAAATCCTTTAAGAATAGCTAAATTGCTTTCTTTCAGGAATTGCTAACTCTTCTGGAGGATTGTGTAGAATCCTCAGAACTATCCCGACGATACTGATTATAGTAATGATTACGATTGATCAATGTTAGAAGCATAAATAGATGAAAATCAAAGAGGAGAATTAAGTGTTGGTTTAAAACTTACGATGAGGAATAAATGTGCCAATTCCAAATTCAAGTCAGTGACCTCCTTAGCAGCAGCATTAGCTCAGATACCAATAATAGGACCCCCATGAACGTCACATAGGAAGCTGCAAAGCTCATCTCCATCAGCCCCTCTGTAGTTAAACGTCTTCATATAGAAGATAATATCAACTGAAGACGTAACATGGAAATCAATCTCAACATTAATAACAGAAAATGATCAGAAAACCCCAATGGAAGAAAATAGGAAATCGAACATAATTCAGGAACAGAAGTGAGAAAACGATTAAGTAAAGATGGTTGATGAAGGTTATTAAGTAAAGATGGTTGATGAAGGTTATTAAGTAAAGATGGTTGATGAAGGTTATTAAGTAAAGATGGTTGATGAAGGTTATTAAGTAAAGATGGTTGATGAAGGCTATTAAGTAAAGATGGTTGATGAAGGTTATTAAGTAAAGATGGTTGATGAAGGTTATTAAGTAAAGATGGTTGATGAAGGTTATTAAGTAAAGATGGTTGATGAAGGTTATTAAGTAAAGATGGTTGATGAAGGTTATTAAGTAAAGATGGTTGATGAAGGTTATTACGTAAAGATGGTTAATGAAGGTTATTAAGTAAAGATGGTTGATGAAGGCTATTAAGTAAAGATGGTTGATGAAGGTTATTAAGTAAAGATGGTTGATGAAGGTTATTAAGTAACGATGGTTGATGAAGGTTATTAAGTAAAGATGGTTGATGAAGGTTATTAAGTAAAGATGGTTGATGAAGGTTATTAAGTAAAGATGGTTGATGAAGGTTATTAAGTAAAGATGGTTGATGAAGGCTATTAAGTAAAGATGGTTGATGAAGGTTATTAAGTAAAGATGGTTGATGAAGGTTATTAAGTAAAGATGGTTGATGAAGGTTATTAAGTAAAGATGGTTGATGAAGGTTATTAAGTAAAGATGGTTGATGAAGGTTATTACGTAAAGATGGTTGATGAAGGTTATTACGTAAAGATGGTTGATGAAGGTTATTAAGTAAAGATGGTTGATGAACGTTATTACGTAAAGATGGTTGATGAAGGTTATTAAGTAAAGATGGTTGATGAAGGTTATTAAGTAAAGATGGTTGATGAAGGTTATTAAGTAAAGATGGTTGATGAAGGCTATTAAGTAAAGATTGTTGATGAAGGTTATTAAGTAAAGATGGTTGATGAAGGTTATTAAGTAAAGATGGTTGATGAAGGTTATTAAGTAAAGATGGTTGATGAAGGTTATTAAGTAAAGATGGTTGATGAAGGTTATTAAGTAAAGATTGTTGATGAAGGTTATTAAGTAAAGATGGTTGATGAAGGTTATTAAGTAAAGATGGTTGATGAAGGTTATTAAGTAAAGATGGTTGATGAAGGTTATTAAGTAAAGATGGTTGATGAAGGTTATTAAGTAAAGATGGTTGATGAAGGTTATTAAGTAAAGATGGTTGATGAAGGTTATTAAGTAAAGATTGTTGATGAAGGTTATTAAGTAAAGATGGTTGATGAAGGTTATTAAGTAAAGATGGTTGATGAAGGTTATTAAGTAAAGATTGTTGATGAAGGTTATTAAGTAAAGATGGTTGATGAAGGTTATTAAGTAAAGATGGTTGATGAAGGTTATTAAGTAAAGATGGTTGATGAAGGTTATTAAGTAAAGATGGTTGATGAAGGTTATTAAGTAAAGATGGTTGATGAAGGTTATTAAGTAAAGATGGTTGATGAAGGTTATTACTAGAAAATCTTTAGGGAAACTGACAATTTGGGACAAGTCATGAGATATAAAAAAAAAGTTAAAACAGATTTCACCAGCAAGATCTGTGCGATTAGAGTGGAAAAGCCAGTCAGAATGGTGAACATTAAAGTCACTGAGGACAAAGATAGAGCTTGACGGATGAAGTTGTAATGCATTATCAACACTGTTGAATAAAGCATCAACAACAGAGCATTCATTGTCAGAAACGTATAAAAAGAATAGGAAGTGTAGAATAACAAAGACAACCTCAAACAGATAAAAGGATATTCATGATATTCAAGACTGGGGACACGTTCAATAAGGAGATTCTTGCGACGAAAAATAGCAAAACAGTGCAAATGCGTCGAATAGTCTAAACCAGTCATTCCCAACGTGGGGCGCATGCGCCACCGGTGGGGCATGGCAATATTTTGGTGGGGCATGGGCAGGACATGCACCCTTGGGCTTACTATACCAAAGACTATAGGGCAATTTGAGAATGAGTTATTTTTTCATTATTATTATTATTATTATTATAATTATTATTATTATTATTACTATTATTATTATTATTATTATTATTATTATTATTATTATTATATTGACAGTGAATTGTTTCATAGTGAATCTTTGTATTAAGGCATGTCCTTTCATTTTAAAATTTTTCTCTTTCATTGATGCCATGTTCTTTAGAACCTTGTTTAGATACAAGTTAATGGCCTTTTAAGCTTACTTTACTGAATAACAGTGGGATTTTTAATAACAAAAATTAAATATCACAAAGAGGAGGCATCAGGATTTTAGAAATGCCTAGGTGGGGCATGACCCAAAATAGGTTGGGAACCACCGGTCTAAACGCACAAGAGTTAAATAATTCTTCACGTGTAAATCGTGGCTAGTCTCACAGAGAACAAGAATATGAAAATATTTGTGCAAAGGGACTCAACATCAAGAAAGTTTGACCTGACACCGCTGATATTATACTAATATAAAATAGAATGGTGCTTGTTGTGTGGATCCATAAAAGGCATGATAAAATAAATAAAAAGGAAATAAAGGTAGAATCACTTAAAAACAAAAACAAATAAAGCCTGAAAGAGACCCCGTTACCAGCATTCAATGCCCTAGACTCTAAACAGGTCAGCCTACCCCTAAACTAGTTATGTGGATAATCAGAAACCGATGTTTTTATCGTTATTGCCAACAGATAAAATATCAGAGTAGCATTTTAGAAGATTCAGTGTCAAAAACGACCAAAAAAATATATAATACAGGAATATAGGGTCAATTTGTTTGCACCACAAAGGTGTTCTGCATGCATAATAAAATGTTCAACAAAAACAAAAGATATATTCGGTAACAAGAACGACCGGGAACTATATAATACACATGAAGAGGGTAAAAAATAAATAAGTAAATAAATAAATAATAAAGATAATAAAGAAACAAGTGCTTTTCAGAAGTTGTATCCCCCTACAAGAAGAAAGAGTCCAGCGTATAAAATTAACAGTAAGTTTTTTATAAAAGACAGAAACGCGTTCGAAAAGAATGTTCCTGTTTAGAACTTAATTGAACTAAAATACTTTACTTTTGTATTTTAAACCTTAATTAAAGACATTACGCATAAAAATAATTTTATAAAATCAACAGTGGACTCTCTACAGTGCAATGTAGATTACAATGTATTGTGTACTAAGTCACTACGAGGAAGTATGTGAAGTTTACTCCCGGTGTATCGTGATGGATCACCAACTAGAGCTGGCAATCAAAATTTAAATAAAAATATGGGAGTGTGAAATATTCGTTTATCATTATTCAATCCCAGGCAGCGTCGGGTCTCTCTGCTAGTATGAGTATATATTTGTATAAAGGGTTTATTTTCTTCTTTTTCCAACTTCGTCCGCTTCCTTATTTTTATCTTTTTTTTTTTTTTTTTATTTGGTGTCTTTTGACTTTTCTTTTGTTTGTTCTGTTTCTTTGTTTAAAATTGTATAGATTTTCATATTATATTATATATTTCTTTATTTTATTTTTATTGTTTATCTATTTATTTTTACTTTATTTTATTTTATTTTTTAACTTTTCATCATTAGAAGACACCGTGACTTTGTTAAACTGCAATTTTTTAATAATTATTTTTTTTTTCGTTTCATTTAAAAGCAACATCGCCTGACGAGCTTTTTAGTAATTTATGACTAATTGAGCGAAATATTATCATGATTATGTGGCGATATTAAAATGTTTATTTAAATATAAATTTAAAAAAGTGTGTGTTTATTGAGCACTCTTGTTTGAACCTCGTTAAATTCATTGATTTTTATCTTTAAATAATCTTAACCTGGAATAACACACACACACACACACACACACACATATATATATATATATATATATATATATATATATATATATATACTCATATTCTTGTATATGATCAATAGAATAATTATTACTTTATTATTATACGCCTAATAACATAATTGTTAAGTCTAATTGTGTCATTAACCACACATATGGATACAAATGTGATGCATGTGTGAATGTGTTGTGTGTATTCAATCGTGTAATTAGCTTTAATAATAGCAAGACTAATAATATAAAGCAAAGAAATGATGAAGATTGTGTTTTCAACTGAATCACCACAAATGGGGGAGAAAAGAAAAAGAAAAAATGAGGAAAAACAAACTCGCGTCTATAAACATCTTTACTCGCAAATCTTGATATTGCTGGTTCAGCACTTAAAGATGTCAGATTGAGAAGGGTAGATATTATATAAAACAGAAATTTAGGTTAGCTGAACAAGACCAGGATTATACATGATAGATCAAGTTGGATGGTTGACCTACGTGTACAAAAATTTGCGTCTCGGAAGGAAATTTGCGCCGGAGAAGGAATAGATAAAGCTGATTTTTCTAATCTAATGGAGTGCAAATGTATGTTTGTATGTTCAGCTTAAACTTGAAACATACACAACAAACGCCCACAAAATATGAATTTCTGTTAATCGGTGTAACCTCGGATATATAACATCTTAAATGTAAATTAAAATTATTGGAGGTAGAAAAGGCATTTTATCATTTAATGTTACGAGGTGTGCTCAGTAAGTTTCCCGGCCTTTTTGGTATGAGCACTATTATTGATAGTACACACTCTAGTCCCCGTCGAAGTAATCTCCTCCGGCTGCAATGCACTTCTTGTAGCGTTGCAACAACTTCTGGAAGCCCACGGAAATCCTCCTGTGTTAGCGTATCAATGACCTTCTTCACAGTCTATTTCATGTCCTCAATTATTTTATAACGACAGCCTCTAAGGTTTTCCTTCCGCTTAGGAATAACGAAAAATCACAAAGAGCAAGGTCTTGACTATAGAGGTGGTGAGGAATTGCTTTGATGCCAATTTTGGTCAAATAGTCTGTCACGAGGATTGTGTTGTCGACCGGTGCATTGTCTTGGTAAAAATGCCACTGTGTTGGCCTCTTCCGACAGAATCGCTTCCTGAACTCCCTTAAAACCTGGTATTCCTTGTTGACTGTTTGTCCAGTGGGAATCCAGTGCTTGTAGATAATGCACCTTTGTCAAAAAAGGGATCATAAGTTTCTGGGTGGATTTTTCCTAAGTAAATGCACCATACTTTGTCCTTGTTTAGGAAGTCACACTTATCAGTTGAGTGCAATCCATCTTTTAGCATTTTGTGTAGGTCCTGCCAATGGTGTCGATCGGCCAGAAGTAAAGAATAACAGTGACCAATGCTTATTTCTGTCCATAAAGAATGTTGTTTCTCTGAAGGTTCCTTTAAATATTGATAAACTGCAACATTTTGATGGCTTTATTTTCATCGCAGCCAATTTAAACAGCTTATGTAAGCTGGCAATCATTTGTTTCGTGTGGGATCTGGATTCTGTGACTAATGTTACGTTATCCATGAACGCCTTCATAGAAGGGATCTTTTTCTTATTGGTGTTGTTTTCAGCACAACGCAATATCGTCTCCATTATCAACACAAACAGTAGAGGGGAGATAACACATCCCATAATGCCAATATTCAACTTTTGCCAGTGAGTTAAATATTATTCGAAAATCTCATATATGTATCATTGAAATACAATATGAGATTCTAATATCTTCCGGAATCCAAAAAAACTTCCATTGCCTTCTCAATTGATTGGTGTCTTACTGAGCAATACGTATTTTCTTAGTTTACCCAAGTGACATGAAGTTCGGCAGATTTATTATTTTTAGTCGTTTTAATTCGGTTCCACAACATGGTGGTATGTTCGATACAACCTAGAAAGCCGGGAATTCCAGCCTTCTGTATTGAAGAATTGACATAGTCATTGTCTAGCACGAATTTTGCCATCCTTTTAGCAATAACACCGAAAAAGATCTTACCTTCTATGTTGAGTAAGGAAATTGGTCGAAATCGGTCCAGGGTTTGGGAGTTTTCTCTTTAGTATATGGATTCCATCTGCCAGTCCCCAATATTTTGCTACGAACTTCTTTGTGTATGCTGTCCGTAACAACTTCCAGAAGATTGTCAATACATTAGGACATCTTTTATAAAGTTTATAGGAAATACCGTTTATTCCCTGTGAACTCTTTGCTCTCGCTTTCCTGGCAGTCTTTTATTTCACCTAGCCTTAAAGGTGAATTATCAAACTTTACTCTCGGAGAATGTGGATGGCTTCTTCTTTTTTTTTCATTAAAAGAACCCAGAGGATTGTCGGTGAGTGGGTCGGTATATTTTTTCCGAAGTGCATTTCTAGTTCCTCTTTTGGAATATTGAGTACTCCGCTTTATTCCGCCTCAAACAATTTCTTGGTGAACTTAAACGCTTTTTTTTTCAAAGTAGCACCTCGCTTTTCGTTTCTTTTGTTGACGTTTCCTTGTGTATTCAGCTTTTGAAAGTAAGATAGTATCCTTTTCTTCAATTCACTTTCTCACCAACTCCCGATCACCTTGCAATGCCTTAAGCCGCTTCGTAAGAAGCCTTTGCTCTCCTATGAGTCGGTTTGTCTGTCTCTCTCTCTCTCTCTTTTTCTCTCTCTCTCTCTCTCTCTCTTTCTCTCTGTCTCTCTCTCTCTCTCTCTCTCTCTCTCTCTCTCTTCTATTGGCTGTTTTAACAGTTTTTTCTTTGTTTCTCTCTGCCACTCCAAAACTCACTGAATGACAATTTTAGTGAAAGACTGCAACTTCATTTCGATAAATCCCTTTAAACTGTTTCGGAGAATGAAGTACAACTCGTCATCCAGCGCTTCCTATCTTTCGTCATTCGTCTGAGACCATTGATCCGAGTTGCACATTCATGCACATTGGTATGGTTGGCTTGACAAAGTGATCTTAAGTACTGTCGTGATTATCCTGATTCTGGATCATTTCCATCGATTTATTTACCTCAGATTAAGACAACGTATTGTTGTCGACTTAGACATCCAATTTTTGTGCGATGGATTCGCATTTTCTTGAGGCTTGTAAAATTGCGCTCGCAACAGAATTGTAAATCCGTGGACGGTCCATGTCCGTTACCGAAATTAATTGGGTTGATACTCTTATTCTCCATCCACAATTTAGGGTCATCATGGAGGCATACATCTTTATCCTGTAACATAGTAATTAATGGTAATGTCGCATAACAACCAGGATGTATGGAATTACGAACCTACATGGTCTGCACACGATTTGATTTGGCCAATCAACCCTCGTCACTCCACTTGGTGGTCTTTTTCGACTATCACTAGTTTTTCCTAGTGTCACCCGATTTTTCTCGGAGGTCTTTCATAAAAATGTTTATACAATAACTGTTGATTTTACAACAGCATTGCTTTCAACAAAGCCTTCATCAGATAGTTTACCATTTTGAAATGACGAAAAATAACAGTGAGTGTTTTTAAATATTAAAAATTAAAAAATATTACCATCTTAAAAAATTTTTTATTCGACATCGTTTCTTTTCGGTCGACCATTTTGAAATGACGAAAAATAACGATTCTGATTACACGTGCGTAAAAAAAAACTTTTTTTACAATCGTTAAAAGAGTACAACAGAAATTGTTAAATTTGACTTAACAGTGTTTTTTTTTAATTTTAAAAAGTAAAAAATATTATCATTTAAAAAAAAAACATTTCCGTTCGGATTCCAGCCGATTACCGGAAATACTTCCGGTTTAAATTGTATCTGCTTTCATATTACGTGGCGAATCTTACCGATAAGTTAATTAATACCTGTAATATTTTGCAAAAGTGATGATATCTAATTCAACTGCGTTTTTAAATATTAAAAAGTAAAAAATTTACCATAAAATTTTTACTTTAACAAACTTGAAATCACACTTTTTTTCGGAGTTGTTTTTATATAAGAAAATATGAATGCTTTTTCTTTACTAAAACCGTTGTTCTTTATACTAACAATTTATTTTATTTTAAAAAGGTAAATTTTTACTTTAGGTGCGCCCCCACAATTTTTAATATGGGTAGGTAGGGGTTGCTTATTCTGATAGCCGTTCTTAACGTGGGGAGGATGGGGTATTTATTCCAAAAGCCGTTCTTAACATGGGGGGATTGTCGGTTTTCATTCTAAAAGTCGTTCTTAATATTGGAAGGTCGGGGTGTATATTTATGGCCGCCAGTGAATTATAGCGCATAGTACAGGTCTGCAAATTGTAAATAAGATTTTCTTATTCAGCATCGTTAAAAACCTTTAAGAGTAATAATTTCAAAAAAAAATGTGGAGGTGGACCTAATGTAAAAAATATCAAAAAAAAAAGAAAACCGACACCGTGAAATTTACGTTAAATTTAGAAAAACTATTTTAAAATAGCGCGATACCAAAAATAAAAATAGACAGAAAAAATACCCTCTTCCGGTTTTATCACTATGCACAAAGATTCGAAAAAGTTGTCAACAAAAAACATCTTTTTAACACTTTGCTTTTCAAAGGCAGGATAAGTTACTTTTCTACCTAACTGGATATTTTTAGTGTATTTATTTGGTTTGTATTACTGTACACATAGATTCGAAAAGTTGTCAAAAACCAAATGTATAACAAATATTATCAAAGGCAAGATAAGTTACTTTTCTACCAAACTGGATAAATTTTTTATTGTGTATATTTAATGTAAGACGTTTATTCGGCTCGAAAACAGCGTTTACCGCTATATTTGAAAATTACAAATGGCGGCAGACTCTGTGTTAAACACGTAAAGTTTGAGGAAAATGCATTAAACCTAAAAACATGGGGAGGATGGGGGTATTTATTCCAAAGCCGTTTTTTTACATGGGAGGTTAGGGGTGTTTATTCTGAAAGTCATTCTTAACATGGGAAGATTGAGGGTGTTTATTCCTAAAACCGTTCTTAATATGGGGAGATTGTCTGTTTTTATTCCAAAAGCCGTTCTTATTATTGGGAGGTTGGGGTGTTTATTCATGGCCGCCAGTGAATTATAGTGCATAGTACAGGTCTTTATATCTCGAAAACTACTTGCCTCTGAAAATTTTAAATAAGATTTTCTTATTCAGCATCGGCGAAAACCTTTAAAAGTAGCAATTTTAAAATAAATGCTGAGGTGGACCTAATGTAAAAAAAATACAAAAAAAGGAAAAACAGACACCGTTAAATTTACGTTCAACTTGTAGAAACTATTTTAAAATAGCGCGGTACCAAAAATAAAAATAGAAAAATACCTTCTTCGGGTTTGTATCAGTATGATCAAAGATTCGAAAAAGTTGTCAACAAAAAAACATATATAACACTTTGCTTTTCAAAGGCAGGATAAGTTACTTTTCTACCTAACTGGATATTTTTTTAGTGTTTTTATTTGGTTTATATTACTGTCCACATAGATTCGAAAAAGTTGTCAAAAAATAAATTGTATTACAAATATTATCAAAGAAAGATAAGTTACTTTTCTACCAAACTGGCTTATCCAGTTAGGTACAAAAGTAACTTATCTTGCCTTAGATAACATTTATTTGTTATATATTTATTTTTCACCAACTCTTTCGGGTCTGTGTTTAATAATACAAACCCGTTTGATTTACTGTAACGTTTAGTCGGCTCGAAAAACAGTGTTTATCGGTGTATTTGAAAAATACAAATGATGGCGGACATTGTTGATTACGTTGTTTGGAAAATGAGTTAAAACTAAAAAACTATGCAGTATACTGTCATAAACCCCCCAAATATGTCAGCCTATGTCACGGTCACATATATTTGGTGGGTTTCTTACACTGTTTTGTATAGTTTTTTAGTTTTTTACTTATTTTCCCAAACTTAACATATTCAACAGAGTCCACGACCATTTGTCTTTTTCAAATACATCGATAAACACTGTATGCTTTTCCGAGCTGATTAAACCTTTTACATTAAATAGAAGCACTAAAAAATTATACAGTTATGTAGAAACGTAACTTACCTTACCTTTGCTTTCATTTATTTGTTTTTGAGCAACTTTTCGAATCTGTCCATAGTAATCCCCCCTCACCAAAATATTACTTGAAAAGTAACATTTTTTATAACAAAAACCACAAAAAACTCGATTAACCGTTTCAACATTAATTTTATTTTTTTCATCTTCCATATCCCTTTCAGGTCTCTGGCTAGCTCTGTGTATTTGCTCCGTTTCTCCTTTTCTTTGATATTCACCTTGTAGTCAGCTGGAACAGCAAAGTCTACGATTTGACAGGACTTTTCTTCATTGGTAATTATTACGACATTCGGTCTTCTTGCTCGGATTGGTTTATCAGTTTATATGTCCATGTCCCATGGGACTTTGTGATTCTTGTTTTCAAGTACTGTTGCCGGCTTATGTTTGTACCACTTGTCTGTGCGTTCGAGATGCAATTATTTGCATAATTCTCGGTGTACTACCCTTCCTACTTGGTCGTGTCTGTTCTTGTATTCCTTTTGGGCCAGTTTGCTTCATTCACTTACTATATGGTTTATTGTTTCGTCTCTTTGTCCACAGAATCTGCATTTGCTGTTTTTTGTGTATTGTCGATCTTTCTTTTGATGTGGTTGGTTCTTATCGAGTGGTTTTGTGCTGCAGTTATTAGGGATTCAGTTTCTCGGCGTATGTGCCCTTTTCGCATCCATGTCCAAGTGTTTTCGTTATTTTCATCTTTTGTCATCCTTATGAATCTTCCGTGTAGTTGTTTCTTTCTTACAGTTACTTCCGGCTTCTATATACTTCTGTTTGAACTGGACTTATGTCGGTTAAATCTGCGGTACGCATGCTGCCTTTGCGCGATGGCAACTGCTCAAGTAGAAGTAAACCATTGCGGAGAGTGGGGCTTGCTATAAAATTTGCGCGTGGTAACATGTGCTTCAATTGCCGTTTTGAACCATTCAGTGGTCTCATGTGCGCACTGTTCAGCTAGAAGTGAAAAGATATTTCGCCATGGGGCGTCCCTGATGAGATCTCTGATGGCTTCCCAGTCAGTCTTTTTATAATATCTCGTTGTTTTGAGCAATGGCTCTTCAGTTTTGCTCTAGAGTTTAGGACGATTTTAACCATTACCACTGCATGATCGGCATTCCCAAGTGGGCTGTGGGCATTCATTACACAGTCATCGGAAACTGTGGTCAGAAACAGATCTAGAAGTGATGCGTGTTGTTCTTGCTGGTCTGGGAAAAAGGTAGGAAACGTAACCATCTGTGATAGGGGATGAGATATAAAGAAGTTATGTGTTGTGGTACCAGCTGCGTCTGTGTAAGTAGAAAATCCAAGCCAGTTGCTGTGCTGGACATTGAATTCACCAAATACATGCACTTGTGCACTAGTGTCGAGGGAAGGTGCTGTATCTACGCTGTCATTAAGGTACAGCCCTGCGTTGAGGATGGGCAGTAGAGAAAATAAAAGTAACTAATGTTATGTTGCATGTTAAGTCTAAAGCACATAAAGGTTTCATCGTCCAATTCTAGTTTAGTTTCTCTAGTCAAGGGAACGGTGTTTCGAATATAGACTCCAAGCCCGTGCATATGTCTGTCAAAGTCCTTACAGCAGAGTGGGAGATATCCAGGCATGTTAAAGTAGTTAGAGGGGATGGAGGAGTGTAGGTTAGTCTCACTTAGTGCTAAGGTATCCGAGGTGTTTGTTAGGAGAAATGTTTCAAGATCATTTAAATTAGATTTAAGCCCACGGATGGTCGTAAATGCAAGCCTCAAGTTATAGTTAATATTGTCTCTAACTCTGCCCTCTTCAGTAATTTTATTATTATTATTATTATTATTATTATTATTATTATTATTATTATTATTACCAGGACTTATTAACTGGCGTTGCCCGGTGGTAGCATACCTCCCTCCCGCGTAAAAATTTTAAATACGCCAAATATTAAATTATAAGGTATGTACTGCCAAAAGAGTCTTATGAATTGTTTTATTTTTTAATAAGTGTAATAATAATATGTACATCCAACGCTCGCCACAGCTTTAATCCCCACCGCGTATGTAACACTATGTACTTTAATATTATGATCCTAACTCTTTTACCATGTAAAACAAGAAGCAATTTACAATTTTTTACAGCATACAAAAATAAATTACATACGAGACAAAAATTGTTCCTATGTAGTGATGTTTGTGAAACCATAGGCATAAGCTATCTATTTTAAAAAAATATGCATCCCATACATTGGTTATGCATTTTTGGTGCCGCGTTATTTGTAAATAGTGTTGTCAGGTTAAATTCTAGTTTCACGTTATTTTTTTTCGTAGTGACAAAACACCCTCCCCTCCCGAAGATTAAAAAAAGAACATGTACTCGTTGTCAGACTTCAGTACTTCTGCAGTTTTAAGTCTGTTTTTCCGTGATTCTCGTTGGGCAACGCCCGGCGAACGACAGAAACCACCGGATTAGACCGATTGAGCAAAAAGAAACGCGATCGAACATTGGTTAAAAATAGTAAAAAAAAGATAAAAGTAAAGGAATGATTTTGATAGGAAAGATAAAAGAAAGGGCAGAGTATCATTGCGCCAACGTATTATAAACAACCTCAACCTCCCCATGTTAAGAACGGCTTTTGGAATAAACACCCCCAACCTCGGAAGCCGTTCTTAACACAGGGATGTTGGGGTGTTTATTTCGGAAGCCGTTTTAACAGGGGGGTGGGGGTTATAATACGTTGGCACTATGATACTTTGTCCTTTCTTGTATCTCGTGTGTCCGTAATAATATTTTAGTCAAAGCGAAGTACTATATCGTTATATCCCTTACGAAAATAAAATATAATTATGGATTCTTATTTTGTGGGTGTCTGCCAGTGTAACTAAACTCAATAAATAGCGAAATGTAAATAAATAAATAAATAAATAAAAGAAAACTCCGACAAATAAGTGCACGCGCCAAATTTTATTCCGTCATAAATCAACTTTTTACAGAAAAAGAAAAACAAACTTGCTTTTACATTTTTATCTAGCGAATAAACATATAATTATATACGAAAAACCAACGTTTAGTATTTTTATAATCCAATAACGGAGCTGAAGTCGATGTTTTCGATTGTAAAACAAAACAAATATTGTTGATAAATCTCCGTGTTGCGTGCCGCTGATTTTTTTTTCTAAAGAATCAAATTGAATAAAGTTTATTATTACAAGAATGTGTATCCATTTATCTAGTGACTAAACACAAAAATGCATATGAAAAACACGTGCAATATTTTTAACAAATCTAAATTATGCAACAGGGATGAAGTTGGCTTTTTTATAAAACGGAACTTCATCCCCGTTGCATATTTTTTTTAATACTAAACGTGTTTTTGTCGTATATATTTTTGTATCTAATCGCTAGACAAATATATAAAAATTCTCGTGAAAATAAACTTTATTCAATTTTATTATTTAGAAAAAAAATAATTCAGCGGTACTGCAAACACAATTTTATTAAAGCAAAGTCAGTTTCGTTTAAGGAAAAACAGCCAACTTCATCCCCGTTGCATAATTAGATTTTTACCGCTATTTAACAGTATAAACATTCTTGTAAAAAGAAACTTTAATCAATTTTATCCTTTAAAAATACAATGCAGCGATACGCCATACAGAGGTTTATGTAAAGAATCATGTTTGTCTTACAATCGAAAACTTTGACTTCAGCTCCGTTAAAAATTAAACATAAGATAAGATATTAGTGTCGTTCGTCGTGCTCTGATTTAACCACATGAATTTTGTTTAACTATAGATCGCAACTTTCTTTAATATTTCTACCAGCTCAAGTGTGATTTCCCTCGCACTTGGTTCCAGACCTCTCTAGTTTATGTGGTTGTCATTACTTCCTTCGTTTTTTTCTATCGATTATTCATTAAAGACTTTGTTTTCAAATCTCTGTAAAAGAATATTTATAATTTATCTGACTGAAAGATGTATTTATTGGATCAATTGGGTTTCAAGAGACTCAGAAAATAAGCAAAATACAAGAGATTACTTCTGGTTTACACTGATTTCTTTCGATTGAGATTTGTGTATTATAAACAAATGGATAATAAACCAACAATTTGAGACGCTGAAAGCGTACACAACCAAAATCACAAAATGGTCGGTCTGGACAAATAAAGACAACGATTCGTTGTTTATTAAAACATTATATGAAAAACAAAAAAACATCAAAAATAAATATTCAGTATTTATTTCTTTTTTCTTTTTCTGCATTAAAAATTGGCATTGTGTGTTACAATGTAAAAAAACAAAATAAGCTAAGTTTATGGTCCGTTTGTTTCCAGTATATGCAAATCAATTGTGTATTTTCTGGGGTCCTTGAAACCTAACTGTTCCTATTTAGGAAAGTAATTCCTATTTAAATCACATAGAATTTCTTTGAGTTGAAAAGGAAAATACACATTCGATTATGTTTTTCCTACAATAAAGGTGTTCGCTTTTCACCTTAGCAGCAACTAACAACAAAGCGTTCAAAAACCAAAGATATCTGTCAAACAAAAAAGGTGTTTTTAATTCTACCTCCTCGCATAAACTTTCATAATTTTAAATTTTCATAATTGTATTATCCTTGTATTACAAGAGTTCTAGATTTGTGCGCCACTGCTTCTCTACAGCGGGCACATGCCAATCATGGTCTCGTATTTATATGCCTCTTCATACTGTTTTCACACACATGTGTCTGTTTGATGATATTCCAATCAGCAAAATATCGTCGATATAGTGAAAATGAAGATTCCTACTAATGATGGATAAACTTATCTAGCCTTCCTTTCGTGAGTGAAGACTAGATATGGCGGGACGTCATGTTACGTTATACTAACATAAACGGCACCCACCTAAACAGATGTATACGTTTCGTGTTTGTTTGTAACGTGTCCTTAATGTGATACTAATGTTTTTAGTGGTTCTTCACTTTCTGAACCGTGCTCGTCTATTTATGTTGTGTGTGTATATATACACGTTTTATGTTCCGTGATCGTCTAAATTCCATGTCCGACATACCTTATATTCACTGGTCCATCTAGAATTCACCTTCTTGGAGGGGCTGGTACCTATTGGACAAAAGACATTCACTCCAAGACGATAATTGGTTTTAGTTTTTTATTCACTGTCCCAGATGTCGACGAAGACGAACATGGAAAGTGGTTCTTTCCATGTGATCTTTAACAGACTCCATTGAGAGACACGTCACCTCCCTCCCAAGAGGGAGTATACAATCTTTAACCCAACCGCTGTTCACCGTGTCCAAGTTTTAACCCCAAGTAATTTCAGCTAATCTGATCTACGTGACTCACAATTATATCAAATCAACTGATAAGATCTTCCGATAAACTTGTCTATGATCTAGCTTTGTTAAATTTTGACAGGTTTTATGAAAACATTATTGTATCCATATCTTGTCTACCTCTCCAGTTAAATAGATAGATAGATAGATAGATAGATAGATAGATAGATAGATAGATAGATAGATAGATAGATAGATATGTTGCGTAGGTGACATTCATATTGACTAGAGACGGCGGACAAGTGAAGAGAGAAGAGAGATACATTTATACATATTGCAGTTCTGTGGATTCTTATAACATATATTAGCGACTGAGAGGGTGGTCCGGTCTTTTAACACAAGAGGAGGGGAAGATAATCATTACTCATGATGGAGAGAGACATTACTTAGGATGGGTTATACAAAGTTCATATAAGATGAGTTGAGACAAAGTTCATATTAAGGATTACACATTACCTTTTGCTGTCGAATGAAGACACGAAGACGACAGTTACAAAACATGATGATCTTCTTTATTATCACATCGACCAGTCGAATGATAATGACGTCAAGGAATTCAAAGTCGTTTTTACATCTTTAATGTTCTACCCCTTCGCCTCTAAGGGGGACCCTCCTCATGTCAGGTCTGTCCGGCTGACTGTGCTGACTTCGATCCGGACTCGACTACCTGACTTCAACCCTCGATCTGACTAAAACTAGCTCCTATATTGAACACTCCCTTTCTGCTATGACGTCATGTATGGCTTCAAAACGTAACCCACTCACGTGGGGAACTCACGTGACTTAAACATACATTTCGGCATATGATCTCAAACACATTTCTGCAGATAAAGAATTCTCAGTAACCTATTTTTCAACCTAACCCATTTTCAATATATTTCTAAATTGCATTGTTCATTATTCTCTAGCTGACCTTATTTTAATTCAGTTTTCATAAAAAGAATTGAACAATTAAATTCTTTTTACAAACAAACATATATAAACTATTTTATATGAAATTGAACGATGCGAAATCCTAACATTCCATTTTCTGAATCTATCCTGAACCTTGCCTACAAGGTTCGAATCTCGGTGTATCCTAATCTCATTTTCCACTTATCTAAAGTTTTTCTTACTTACAAGAAAAGGGGACCTTTTTCTTGTAACAGATATAAATATATAGCTACAAATTTACATATTCTGTTCTCCCTTTTCTATAACAATCGAACTTTGATAATTAAACAGTCTAAGCCAATATGTTTCTATCTGTTCATCTCATAACTGTGCTTCGATAGTGTTTTTACAGCAGGATTCTCACGACATCCGAATACCAACATAAGTCACTTGATAGGTCTCAAGAACATCATGCTACTGTGTTCCATTACAAAAGGACTCCAACCGCCGCCTCATAACATCTCAATATATTCTACATATAAGATTGCTGTTGGAATCAGTTTCTTATCAGAAAACTGATGTTGAATGATACCTCCTGGAACTAGAGTTAAGTCTTTTTTTTTACCAACTATCTGTACATACCAGGCTTTATTGAAGCCGTTTTTAGTTTATAAGTTTTATTTGTTTCCACATTTTTAACTTGTTCAGAAAATGAAATAAAATTTTCGTTGTAAGGTTGATAATCTTTTTTATATTCTTGAATTCAAAATATAAGATAGTCCTCTTGCTTAATCATATTTTCAGTGACTTTTTTTTAAATGTTTATGATTATTAAATTGTCTGTGCATGACTTAGTTTTTAAAATAAATTCTAGTTACGTACATAATTTGTTTGCCAATAACATTGTACAACACTAATGGCCGAAAAATCGCTTCTCAGAAGTTAAATATCAGCTTAAATGCTATTTAGGTTTGACTATGAAAATCCGATAATATAACTTTGTATGTTAGGTAAACTTCATTACTAATGATGTGGACCCAGGAAGTTACGATAGACGGTAACAGAATCAAAGTTATAAATGTGCATGTGAAAGGGTGCTCAAAAAATTATCACCGGATGAGTGTGGTAGAGGGGATGGGCTCCAAAAGAATCGACACTGAAAGTGAATGGTGTGGGTCTGGACAGGAATGAGTCCAAAAAATAATTTTTGTAAAAGTCGGTCAAGCTAATATCAACAGAAAAGACAAGAACAAAGGCCTACTCAATAAGCAACCGTCGTACGGTCGACCCACGCCGCACAACTGTCTTCGCTGTCCTCTCTTCCTCCCTCTTCACCCCATCCCTCGCTCTTGATGAAACCATCCTGTACCATCTCCAATTCTTCGGTAATATCGCTCCCCCACCCCTCTCCAGGGCCAACACGTCCACCCCCGCTGGGTACTTTACTTAGCTAAACACTTGACGCCTACACTATGGACTGACTGTCTCTCCACTCTTTCAATTAAACTTCTAACTCTTGTTCTCGGAATTGAAGTACACGTCTCAAGACTGAAGCAACAGTTAGAGGAAAGAAAAGGAGAAAGAGAGAAAGAGAGAGGGAGAGACGCAACGAAAAAAGAAAATGGCTGTTTGTAAAGTAACAAAAAAAACAATAAGAAAAAATAAAAGAAGATATAAAATAATGAAAATAAAAAGACAGGAAGTGAGACAGGAGGAAGGAAGAAAGAAAGCTGGCATGAGAAAGTGAGAGAGACAAGACGGAAAATACAGAAAAGTGTATGATTATACATACCTATGTAAGGCTAGAAGTGCAGAACCCCAGCAAAGTACTAACTTATAAAGAAAATGTCAAACTAAGAGCGTAATATTTATATATATTATTTTAATTGGAATTCATTATTGAGATGAGTATTATTTATAAATTTATTTATTGCGGACTATTATTCTCATTTTTTTTTTTATTTTTAGTTGTTGTTTCACGACGTTTCCGCCAAGTATTCCTCTGATCTTCGTCAGGTGGTAACATCAACAAGATAGGATCTCCGAATCTCCTAACTGCATTCTCATCAATTACTGCCATCCATAGTTGTTGTCGTCTCACCACGTTTTGGCCAAGTAAGCCTATGGCCGGCTTTGGGTAGGATTGAAACCGCTACCTTCAGACAATACTCACTTGGAACCCTAGAGATTCAACGTCTCTATCCACTGCGCCACAGGCCCCGAAGAGCGAGTAAGGTTGGATTTTTTGGTCTTATAAACCCACATATATTTATTATCTGATCTTCCAAGGTCGGGTCAGTACCGAATGGTTTATATATTATTTTAATTGGAAGCCATTGTTGAGATGAGTATTATTTATTAATTTATTTATTGCGAACTATTATTCTCATCTTTATTAGTTGTTGTTTCACGGCGTTTCGGCCAACTATTCCTCTGACCTTCGTCAGGTGGTAACTATGGATGGCAGTAATTGCTGAGAATGCAGTTAGGAGATTCGGAGTTCCTATCCCGTCGCAGTTACCACCTGAAGAAGGCCAGAAGAAGGCCATCGTGAAACAACAACTAAAAAAGATGAAGGTAATAGTCTGCAATAAATAAATTAGCGAAATATTTTTTTATATTTGTGTTACAAAACACCAGGAAAAATATCAGTACCATCGATTTTAAATCTAAAACAAAGAAGACCAGTCTCTGGTCGCCTTTTTGAACTCTCTTTAGCGTCTTTTTATATATATCGCCCCGGAAATGACGTTTCGTGTAAACATCTCAGAGTTCCATACAGCGTGCGAGACACCATTTTCGACGAGATAGATATAAACTGAGACTGAATAGAGTCCGACGTAGCCGACCAGAGACTGGTCTCCTTTGTTTGGGATTTGAAACTGACGATACCGATGGGTTTTTTCTGATTTTCTGTAATATAAATATAAATAAATATGATCATATATAGATAGAATAAAGAAAGACAAGAAGTATGATAGTATGAAATGAACAAAAAAAGAAAAGAAAAAGGGGAGAAAAGACAGAAAGAATGACAGAAAGGGGAAATTATACAAAGCCAAGTGTGGTTTTCTCCGTTTACATTGACCGGAATAGCTTGATAAATAAACAAGAAGTCTCTTCATTATTTATTTGGTCATACGTCGGTCCGTGTTCTTAAAAAGGAAATTTCAATTTTAAATCATATTAATCGATTTTACTATTCTGTTTCGATCAAGAATTTATTTTTTATGCCGAAATAAGCATTTTTTTTTTACTGAGGGGGTGGGGCGATTTCAATATTTTCTCGATTTCGATACAATTACTGATTCTGTTCCTAATTACTTATTCCGATATAATTGCCGATTTTAATTCTTTTTAATTTAAAAATATTTGTTTATAGAGTTAATGATTTTTTGTTCGTTTGTTTGATTGGTTGTTTGTTTTGTTTTTAAACTCGTGAAATGTGCGCATTTATTTCCGCAAAATTAAAAATGTACTTGGGCTCTCGTACATTATACAAGTACGTATTTCTAATAGTATTTATTTCAAATATTTTCCGTGCAATTTGCTTTTCTTGTAAAATGTTTTACTGTCGGTCCCATATCAGACATAATCTATGCCATTTAAATGAATTTTCCTTATTGGATGAGGTATTGCTGATTTAGTCTTGTATAGTTCTAGGAGATCCACTTTCCCAGGCTTTGCCTTTCGTCCCTCAGGTGGAATAAGTTAACTGCTTGCTATCTGAGACACTCTGACCGGGGTTGCATGTGTAATTTTTAATAGGTCAGGGTGCTCGTCCTGTAATAATATAGTCGGACATTTAGACTAGTCATATATTTTACAACGAGAATAATGCAAAAGGAAAAGAACAAAAAAGGGGACAAAAATGTCCACTGTTTTTGTTCTTTTCTCTTCGAATATTACAAATTAATCCGTTTTGATTTCCATTTCGAACAAACAACTTATGGATGTGATAGGATTTCTACACTACGGACACATTTAACCTGCACATCCAGTATCATACCTTGTAAGAAAATATTAAAATGTATGCGCTATGACTAGAGCGTTGGCATATCATAAAAATTAATGATTTGCATAAGATTATGATCAAAGACGAGTGGAGGCGTCACATGAATGGCAGAAAGTAGTGGGAGAATACTCACATTTGATTTAGCAGAGACATTTTATTTACAAGGAGGCAACACAGAAGGATACAAATTACATCTATCAGTCTTAGTCCGATATATTACTTGAGTTTGTGTGTAACAACTATCACGGACAGAAATAATGTATCTCCATATTCATTTATCCTTTCGTTGGCGGTTCTAACCTCTGGATCGTCCTGTACTCGCGTGTCCACGCTAGTACTTACATAACAGAGGTAAAAGATAAATGAGGAGACACTTTTTTTTAAACAAATTTATGGTGGAAATCACCGAAGCACATTACACAAATGCACACATTACGTTTGTCTTTATGATACAGTAATTTTATATTAAAAGAAAAATTGAAAAACTTACCTTTTAAATCATTTTATTTGGATTATTCGGACTATTGTTTTCATCTTAAGTCTTATTTTCACAACATTTCGGCCGATGTAACCTCCGACATTTTTCAGGTGTATCTTGTCACATTCGGAATCTTTCCGTTGAACTTGGGAATCTGCACGGAATATCGAGCGGAACCTTTTATTTAATTCATGGTGGTATCATGCTCTCGTTCCGCCAGTCATGATTGGGTAGAAGTGCTAAATAATTCGCAATTTTATGTTGAGTGTCGCCCGTACTGAGGAGTGGACCTTCAATCTCCAGAAGAGTGTAACTTACAATTGAATTTTACCAAGTATTTCATCCACTAATTTCGGGCAGATTACTGAGTTCGACAAAGATTCCCGAGTTTGACAAGATATACTTAAAGAAGGTGCAAGGTAACATCGACTGAAACGTTGTGAAAATAACACTGAAGATGAGAACGTTAGTTCGAAGAATCTAAATAATACAAATAATTAATACTCATCTAAAAAATTCAGAAACATTGTTTAACTTTTAGAAAAATCACGGTTTTGCCCAGTTTGCTATGTTAGTTTAACATACATTGAAAAGCTACACGTGAGAATAATCTAAGGGGGGGGGGTCAATTTACAACAAACATACATAGCAAACTAACTTCTCATTATCTAAATATGGAACATAAATTTTTCAAGGTTTTGGGGGGGGGGTTGTTTTGTTTTTGTTGTTTTTCTAATCTCAACTTTTGTTCTGAAATTTTATTAATTTTGATTAATTCCGAATTCTGCAACTATGAAATGAATGATCGTAAATGAATCATATAAACGATTTACCATGAAACTTTATATATAATATTTATTCATTCTGATTTATGCTAAAAATTAATAAGAAATAATATACGTATAAAAGTATTTAAAATACATATCACTTATGGGAATACTTTCTTAAAATTCTGGCTAAGGTGTCTACAACATAAAAGTGATCAAGCATTATTCTCTCTAAAATAGTTTTTTAGGATAAAATTCACGAACCGTGGCATTCATTAAAATGAAGGTCATTCCATTAAGTCTCATTTTCCTGTTGACGTCACAATAGTTGGTGCTAAGCAGATAAATAAACGGTCCAAAAACAACGATTATACGTTACATATCAACATATCACGGTAGTCATTTCTCTCTGATATTATTTCATCCTTGATCTAGTAACGGTTTGGTATTGTTCATGTCGTTTTTAAGGTGTGTACCAGAGCGTGGACGTGCGAATAGCGGCTATATGTAAATACCGAGCCCTGTGTGAAATGACGTGACGGTAAGGGAAAAGAAGAAGACTATAAAAAGGATAAAGAAAGACAGTCGAGAGGACAGGGGTAAGAGAAAAGGGACACGATCACGTTTTATTCGGAAATAAATGTCGTTGTTACACAAAACAAAAGGAGTCCAGTTATTGCTAGTCCTTTGTTCCTTGCGACGTACTCTGCTACAATGTGTTGAGTCCCAAGTGTCTACGTGTTGACGCGTGTGTAAACGTGTACAACGTCACAGGTGGATTTGAAGGTTAAAAAATAGATAAAATTCATTTAGACTAAAATTAAAGATGTATGTTGAAGATCCATATCTCAGATAATAATATGCTTTTTTCTCTCTCTAAAATTTGAAATAGTATTTTACATAAGTACAAATCTCCATAATATAAAGTGTTTTGTTAAACCTAATACAAAACTCTAAATCACTTTTTGAATGTGAATAAAATTGAACATTTATACATACCTATCGACGTCTATTCTGATACTTTGTTATTCTTTTTAAAAAACCAGAAAATTCTGCTTGGACGCAAGGTTGTGTCCGACAGAGGATTGTTGGGGAGTTAAGGAGCGAAATGTCTGTTCACATTACATTTCAACTTTTGTAGTTTAGTACAGTAAGGGAAGCATGAAACAATGGGAATTCCAACACCTAACAGTTATAGGAAAAGAGTATTAGAGTAGAGGGCTTTAGAGTATCTAGAGCACTTCAGTGAAATGGTAGGATTTTGAGGCTCTGTCGGATTAATCGAGAGTATGTACGTCGATAGGGTACAAGTGCTGTGAGTTTATCAGAGCACATTCCATTAAATACTTGTAAAATAAGGCCAGGGATTCAACATTACGGTGATGTGACAGAGTTTGGAGCTTGGCTCATAATGTGGGTCTTATTAAATTGGAGACTCTTTTTCGGATTCTGTCTAAGAATGAGAGCTAGTAGTAGATGCACCAACTTAGACAACAATAATGCATGGCGTAAAAATATAGGATACTCTCTGGTGTGAGTAATACCATACACTTTGTCTTTTCTATCCTCTAACAGTGATTAAGTACTCTTTCTAGATCGAGGCAATTGCAATTTTTATGCTAATCCTGAGTTCTCTTTTGTTTGAGAATTAGATGTTCTATTTAACTCAACTATCGTAAGAAGGTAAGTAAAAAAGATACTTGTTTATTTTCGTATGGAAGAGAATGTTCAACGATTATTTTTGTGTGGAATAAAAACACAAGAAAAAAACAAGGATAGGATAGCAAAATTTATTTATGCACAAATAAAAAGAAAAAATAAGGATTTAAAAAAAAAACGTAACATCGTATGATGGTAACAACTTTTTCGATTTTTACATAAAATAAAAAGAGAATCTTAAAATTAATTTCAATTTTCTCAGTGTAAACGTGATTTTAACCTCTACGTAACTTACACTTTTTCATCTATTTACTTTATTTTTTATTTGAAAATTGAAAATCATAGGAATCAAAAATAAGAATAGAAATGGGCATGGTTTGTATAATATATACTAGATACATAAAGATAAATGACTGATCCACAATATATATAAATAGTCTGTCTAGTCAGAGATAATATCGTGTGTGATCGTCTAGTTGTTTTGTCTATTTGTTCATATGCCGTTGTGTGTGTGTGTGTGGTACATATATTTTCAGACATACATTCTGCTTCTTAGATGTTGGTCCATCTGGAATCATATCGTCTTGGAGGTGAGACCTTGTACCTGCTTTGGATGAAGATTCAATCACTCCAAGACAAGGAATTGGTTTTATAGTTTATTTCACTTTCCAGATGCCTCGCAGAAGATGGAAAGTGAATCTCTGGCCTGTGTTGTTCTGTTCTACACACGTCAGCCCCCCCCCCCCAGCGAAGGGGGGAGACAACGGTGAAGCCGTCTGTCCTCTTCTAAATCCAAACCAAATCTTCACGATTCAACTAACCTGATCACGTGACTCACACGCAATTCGATCAGCTGATCTTGACTTTCGGTCTATATGTCTCAATCTAATTTACACCTCTCTCTCTCTCTCTCTCTCTCTCTCTCTCTCTCTCTCTCTCTCTCTCTCTCTCTCTTGATCCATTCTCTAACATTCCATCTATCCTTATTTTCAAAAAATGTACGCATGTTTAAATTCTAGTACATTTTTTTCTATATCTACACAATCACAAGGCTAAGAAAGATCAGACTAAAAAAACGCCCTTAGTCGGCCCTTTTCAACTGACTTCACAATTATTATTATTTATTTTATTTTGTTTTTTATTTTCTTCTTTATTAGATCAGACCCTCTCTGATCTTCTTGGCATTACTTTTTGGGTGTATGGTATTCCTCCTCTGATCCACGTCAGCTACTTTATCCAACCACCCTTATGCCGTAAACTAGAGGTCTCACTTTACCTCCTTCGAAATTGACGACTCCTTTCGTCCCAAAAGTGGCCTGATCGTATCCTTTGCTCGGTTGTTCTATTAAGTATGGCTTTGTTTTCATTTTGTATCTATCTTATGTTTTCCGGAACATCTCAAAGCTCATAATTAATCTTCGTGATTGGCTTCCAAAGTTTAAGATATACCTTTCATACACTGATTCACTCGGATTTCATTGCTTGGACCCTTAGAACTTGATGAAGACTTAGAAAATATCCCCTTAACTAACTAACTCCTTTGCACCAAAATACCTATTTGCGAACTAAATTTTATCTAATGGCCCGATTTTTGTGATTTTTCTTTTCTCTCATCAGAGCTTTCAAGATCCAGCAGAGATATCCCGCATTCATGCATCTCTAAAAAAAAAAATAGAAGGTATATCTTCTTACGTACCTACGGTATATTTTACTTTTCTCTCGCCTCATTAAGCTATATGTGATTTGCCTACGATACTGTCTCTGATCGGTCTTCGGTACCCTTAAGGATTCTCGTATCCTCTCCACGCCTGTCTCTAATTAATTAAGCCAAGTCTTACCTCCTGCTTGGAATCGTCACGTGCGACCAGCTTTTTTCCAGCACTTAATTACCACAGGGCACATCTTATTCTCCTACGGGGCATCTCTAATGCTTTCCCGGCAAGTTACTCTTCTTGCGAAAAATATTTATGGACTTTAAAAAAATACAAAAAACACTTTATTAAAAAAGAAAATTTCTCTTTTGGCTTATCACATCTGTAAAAACTTCTCAAAAATACCCATTTACGTAATTGTTATTTTTGTCCCACTCCTAAAATTCAAATTTATTTTAAGCCAACCATTTCCAGTATCATCTTATTTTTTCCTAAATCATTTCAATATTTAATGTATATACCTAATAATGACTACGCCTCCGGAGAAAAATCCCACGAAAAAAACGACACACAAAAAAAATTCTACAACAATTTCGAAAATTAGAATAAATATCAACTGAACCTTTAACTCTTCCAAAACTTAAGAACTAGTTGACCCTTATTCAACCCAGTAATGTGTCTTTTTTTAAACTGCGTAAATCTTATTTCTTTCTCTTTTTCCCAATTTTATTAATATTATTACTATCATTATTACTTAATTAACAACATGTTCTTACATTCAAAATTTTTTCATTATTTCAATAAACCTCACAATTTTACACAAAATAACAATCGATGGAAACTAAAATTGTCCACGTCACCCAACTCTAGGGGTTTTTTAAGAAAAAAGAAAAAAATCACATTTTAATTATCCGAGTTGTTATTATTATTACGGCCTCTTCTGCCCTTCCCTAAAAAACATACATTTTAACATTTCATAAAATAGTTTACATCGATTTACATACAATTTCCACACCAGAAAAAAATTCCTAAGAAAAACCCGTAAAATTAGAGAAAAAGAATTCTCACATTAGCAAGAAACTGTCCCTTGTTTCTTCAAAAAAAAACACACAGTTTTACAGACTAAAATTGCAACATTTTAAATGTATATAATCGTGTAACTTCTAAGTCATAACAAATATTTTTGATTGAGGTCTCTCTGGTAATTGTGACATGTCATTTCACCATACTGTAACTAAATTCATATGTTCTATTTCTTCTTTTTTTTCTTTCTGTTTTACACGTTGGCTGTATATTCAAAATCAAAAAATTATTATCAGTATGTCGATCGATATATCTTTTTTTTTTCAATTTCTTCTGTTTGTTTTTCTACACCGTAACGTTAATATTTTTTCTTTCTGTGTTTTCAATTTTCATATTCAAAATCAACAATTCGTTATCTGTATGTCGATCGAGCTATCTGTTTTTTTTTCTTCTTAATCTCTATATAAATAAAATGAACTCATTTTTTCCCGTCGGATTTTGACATTAATAGGATTAAAAATCAAGATATTTCATGCAAATATAATATGCACAAACGGCAGAACAATATCTGAGGTGTGTTATAGGCTTATTATTTCTCAAATTCCTCGATAATCTTAGATTTCTATACTTTTTCTGCTGAGAAGTCACGGCCAAAATCGGTTAAGATCAATGGAAGTGGTAAAATATTTTCTCTCTAATAAATTCCTCCTCCCCCTGCCACCACTTAACACCGTTTGGGGATCGTTCACAAGGAACAGTTGAGAAGAGAACACCGGTTTGGCTTCGTAGTTCTTTCATGTGAAGTTATTTAAAATCACTAAACTAAGTTGCAGTGCTCTGTGGCGTAGTGGTTAGCGTGCTGGACAATTCACATTATATTTTCACGTTCGCGCCGACCTACCGTAGTCGTTTTTTTTTGTTTTTTTTTCCTAAACAACTGGAATGGACTTTTCTTGGTGGCCGAACTGTTAACGTTGCAGATGTTTTTTTGTTTTTTTTTTTCACACTTTATTTTCCTACTTTTACTCATGACTCCGGGTTTGATCCTTCCTACTTACCTACCATAACATTTTTAAAACTCCCCCCCCCCGTCCCGGAAACAAACACTCGGGCAACGCCGGGTACCCCCGCTAGTATAGCATATTAATCTATCCATACATAATTTTAATGTGTCTATTTTTCTTCTTTTTTTTTCGTTGTCTCTATATTTTTTCCACCGTGGTATTTAATGGACCCTACGTTGTTTTTTTCTTTAATTTTCTTTATCTTTTCATCTTTTATGTCTAGTGTACAATATTTCTTTTTTTTTTATTTTCGTTGTGTCTATATATTTTTTTATGGTAACCTCCAGGCTCGATTTTTTTTCTTTCCACTCTTGTAAGAGTGGACTGGTCCACGGTCACCAAAATTGGGTGTTTGTTGTGTTGTTATCTCTAATAAGGGATTAGAAGAGATGACGTATATTATATATTTGTTGCATCATAAGGGGGATGAATCATAAAGGGAATTGTGTGTGATCGTCTAGTCAGAATTAATGTTGTGTGATCATCTAGTTGTTCTATTTGTTCATATGCCGTTGTGTGTGTGTGGTACATATATTTTCAGACATACATTCTGCTTCTTAGATGTTGGTCCATCTGGAATCATATCGTCTTGGAGGGGAGACCTGGTACCTGCTTTGGATGAAGATTCAATCACTCCAAGACAAGGAATTGGTTTTATAGTTTATTTCACTTTCCAGATGCCTCGCAGAAGATGGAAAGTGAATCTCTGGCCTGTGTTGTTCTGTTCTAAACACGTCAGCGTCTCCCCCACAGTGAAGGGGGGGAGACAACGGTGAAGCCGTCTGTCCTCTTCTAAATCCAAACCAAATCTCCACGATTCAACTAACCTGATCACGTGACTCACACACAATCCGATCAGCTGATATTGACTTCCGGTCTACGTGTCACAATCTAATTTACACATATCTGTCTGTCTGTCTGTCTGTCTGTCTCTCCCTCTCTCTCCCTCTCTCTCTCTCTCTCTCTCTCTCTCTCTCTCTCTCTTGATCCATTCTCTAACACCTCCTCTTTTTATATAAAAATTCACTAAAATTCAGGTAATTTTAATGAAATGTTCAGTATTTACTGATTAACGATCACAGAATATAATAAACCCGTTATTTTCTTTGAATCTAAACGAAAACTGTGTGTAAATATAAAGCACCTTTACGAAAATTAAAGTTTTAAGTACTAAAAACGCGTGAATTTATTTCTGCTTTTTATGAAAATAAAGCATTGTAGATGTTAACAATATTTATTTTAATATTTCAGGAATATTATGAAATAAGGTTTGTGTTAATTAAATCAATATAACTCGAGGAAAAATGCATTTCTCGAACTAACGATATTATTACTGAATTAAGCATTCAATTTTTTTACTAACGAGTCATACAATTGAAATAAATTTATGTGATATTTATGAAAACAGTTTCTGTAAAAATTTTAATTGTAATATTATAACATTTTCTTTGTATGCAGGAACGTGTAAACATCCGTGTAAAAAAAACTCTTTTATAATCTTGAAAATTAAAATTAAAAAATCTGAGGTCACGAGTCACTAAGAAAAGAATAATTTTTTTTAATGGGATAATTTTTACTAACGATTAATTTGATTTAGTGTGAGTGGAGAGAACGGCGCAAAATTAAATATTTATAAAATATTTTATTACTAAATAATCATTTCTTTCAAATTTTATTACTAAATAATCATTTCTTTCAAATATCAATTCTACTTAATCTTTAATAAAGAATTGTCTTACCTTAATTTTTAATGAATAATGAAAATTTAAGAATAAATGGCTTTTCGAACATTTTACAAAAGCTTTATTTCAAATTCTAAGAAAAAACATTGGTACAAACAAACGTCACAGTAATGTTAGCGTATTAGTGAATACAAATTTATACCGTTAAATTGTCTTTGAACGCGCACAACCTGTTTAATATTTCTGTCTATTTAATCTAATAGGAGCTTTCGCTTGTGAGATAATTGTCTGCCTCTTAAATTTTTCTTGTTTTGGGATATTTTAAAACTTTGTCTTGATTTTACCTGAATTGTTATGCTTTATATTTGTTAATGAAACCTATAAAAAAACGTGTTCCTTATTTCATTCTAAACGTTTTGCTTTTTAGAGGATTTAAAAATTTTGCATTTGAAGGGAGCTATTTAAAAGGTTTTAGTTTTGAAATTTTAATATTTGTTTTATTTTTAAGACATTACATACAATGAGATGGTTGCATAGTGGAAGTAGGAGCAGAAATACATATGAAGAGAAAGAGAGGGTAAACTACACAATAGAGAGTGAAAAAACTGTTTATACAAATACGAAAACTATATTGGTTTGTTTGTCACGTTATTGGTTTGTTTGTCACGTTATTGGTTTGTCTGTCACGATATTGGTTTGTTTGTCATGATATTGGTTTGTTTGTCACGATACTGGTTTGTTTGTCACGATATTGGTTTGTTTCTAACGTTATTGGTTTGGTTGTCACTATATTGGTTTGTTTGTCACATTATATGTTTGTTTGTCACGATATTGGGTTGTTTGTAACGATATTGGTTTGTTTGTCACGTTTTTGGTTTGCTTGTCACGTTATTAGTTTGTTTGTAACGATATTGGTTTGTTTGTCACGTTGTTGGTTTGTTTGTCACGTTATTGGTTTGTTTGTCACGTTAATGGTTTGTTTGTCACGATATTTGTTTGTCTTTCACGTTATTGGTTTGTTTGTCACTATGTCGGTTTGTTTGTCATGTTATTGTTTTTTGTCACGTTATTGGTTTGTTTGTCACGTTATTGGCTTGTCTGTCACGATATGTGTTTGTCACGTTATTGGTTTGTTTGTCACGTTATTGGTTTGTTTGTCACGTTATTGGTTTTTTGTCACGTTATTGGTTTGTTTGTCACGTTATTGGTTTGTTTGTCACAGTGTTAGTTTGTTTGTCACGTTATTGGTTTGTTTGTCACGATATTAGTTTGGTTGTCACGTTATTGGGTTGTTTTTCACTATATTGGTTTACTTGTCACGATATTGGTTTGTTTGACACGTTATTGGTTTGTTTGCCACGTTATTGGTTTGTTTTCACGTTATTGGTTTGTTTATGACGATATTGGTTTGTTTGTCACGTTATTGTTTTTTTTTTTGTCACGTTATTGGTTTGTTTGTCACGTTGTTGGTTTGTTTGTCACGTTATTGGTTTGTTTGTCACGTTATTTGCGAATATATTTTAATACTCATAAAACGAATGGGTTTTGGAAACTTAGTTTTATTAGCGCTCTGGAGTCCTCTGGTGTAGATAGGTGATATTTTAAATCATTAGTATTACAGTTTTAAATCATTATTATTACAGTTGAAAACACTTTTACTTATGTGTCATGTTGAAAATAGTATATATTCCAAAAAATTACGAAAAATTAATCAATAATAAATAATTACAAGAAAAAATAGGGTACTTTGTGAATTGGCGATCTTGTAATCAACGCATTTAAGATGAAAACAGTATTGCGTATTTTTGTGCCATGTCGAAATTAGTATAAATCCCAAAAATTGTGGAAATGAACCAATAGAAAAATGATTACAAGAAAAATAGGGTGCTTGTGTAGATCGGTGATCTTTTTAACCAACGCATTTCAGGTGAAAAGATTATTACGTATTAGGTATTATGCCAAAATTTATATACCAGTCTGCAAAACAATAAATACTCAAATAATTAAACCTCCCCTCAAATGATTCCAAAAATTAGAATAAAATATAAAACATTTTATGTGAAAAATAATATGAACATATTACATAATATGAGTATATACAATGATAACACTTGACATATATACTAATACTATTATTAATGTTATATAATACTATCATTTAATTGTGTATACAATATACTAATACTATTATTAATATTATATAATACTATCATATAATTGTGTATACAATATACTAATACTATTATTAATGTTATATAATACTATCATATAATTGTGTATACAATATACTAATACTATTATTAATGTTATATAATACTATCATGTAATTGTGTATACAATATACTAATACTATTATTAATGTTATATAATACTATCATATAATTGTGTATACAATATACTAATACTATTATTAATGTTATATAATACTATCGTACAATTGTGTATACAATATACTAATACTATTATTAATGTTATATAATACTATCATATAATTGTGTATACAATATACTAATACTATTATTAATGTTATATAATACTATCATGTAATTGTGTATACAATATACTAATACTATTATTAATGTTATATAATACTATCATATAATTATGTATACAATATACTAATACTATTATTAATGTTATATAATACTATCATATAATTGTGTATACAATATACTAATACTATTATTAATGTTATATAATACTATCATGTAATTGTGTATACAATATACTAATACTATTATTAATGTTATATAATACTATCATATAATTATGTATACAATATACTAATACTATTATTAATGTTATATAATACTATCATATAATTGTGTATACAATATACTAATACTATTATTAATGTTATATAATACTATCGTACAATTGTGTATACAATATACTGCTCATTTTTTTTATTATTCAATTTTCACCCCAAACAAGGCACAGTGCCACTTTAATGTAGGGGGCTAGTTACAGGGATGATGTCTGATGTCATTACACTTTAACAAGATGTCTGTTCATATTACACTTGAACTTCTGCATGTCAGTACAATTGAGAAAGCAGAATTCTGGAAGGGGTTCCAAAGTCGGGCACTTCAGGGGAATTATTAGAGTAGAAGGTTTTCTTACATCTAGGGATCTCTACTGTGTATCTTGCTGTTTGTCGGGTTTTTCGGGGGTATTTGCGTCAAGAGGGTACAAGTGATAGGAGTTCGTCGGAGCATTCACCATTAAAATACATGTAGAACAGGCAGAGGGATGCAACATTTCGTCGATGGGACAGAGGCTGAAGCTTAGAGGACAGTTCAGGGCTTATCAGTTGGTGACTCTCTTTTGAACCTTGTCCAGGAGTGAGAGACTAGTAGCAGATGCGCTAGTTCAAATGTGATAACCATACAGGGCGAATGGTGGCCTTATAGAGGTACAGGATACTTTCAAGTGTAAGTAGCTTTCTAGCACAGTAGAGAGAGTCTACCTTCCTCGCAGCGGCCCTGAAATGCTCTCAATGTATCTGATCCAACTCATGTTCCGCGTGAACGTTAGGCCGAGGAGTTTAAAAGAAGTACTTTCAGATAATGTATCTTTGTCCATTGCTATTGGTTGTTGAGAAGGTTTCTTGCAATTATTGAAGGAAACAAGTCTTAGCAGCATTGAATGTGACCATCCATTTATGTCCCCATTCCACTACAGATTGAAGGTCTCTCTCTAGTGTTTATGTCATTTCCATAGACATGTGTTCACTTGTTTTCCCCCTCGTTCCTGTTATAGAGCGTGCTGTCATCAGCAAATATGCCCATCTCAGAGACAATTTTATTAGGGAGATCATTTATGAATATTAAGAATAATAAAGGTCCAATGATAGACCCCTGAGGTACTCCGCATTAATATCATATTGTTTAGATGTACGACTGTCGATGACAACCTGGATTCTTATCTTACTTAAGAAGGATTTAATTATGTTATTCGTCCAGTGATACTATATGATCTGATTTTCCTGAGGAGACTATCAAGCTATACCCTTTCAAAAGCCATGGATATATCTAAAGGTACTGCTTTACGCTCCCCTGTTTTGTCCAGTGTATATACGTTCAGAGATTACCGTTAGGATATCTGCTGTAGAACGGGCTTGCATAATCCATATTCTTGATCAGTCAGAAGTTTAGAAGGTGTAAGGTGATGGGCTAAAGCTTGGTTAATTAAGGACTCAAATATTTTGGCGAAAAGCGGGAAGAGGATAATGGGACGATAATTTAATGGATCAGTTCTTGAAAATTGGTATCACAGAAGCAGTTTTCCAGCAGTAAAGAAAGCAAGATTCATAAAGGCATTTGTTGTAAAGTTTGGAGAGAACTGGAGCAACCTCGGCGGAGCATTTTTTATTAGCACAGCCGGGATGAGGTCGGGTCCACATACTTTTGTATCAAGGATTTTTATTATATCATGTACCTTTGAAGGGGTGATTTCAGATCGTTTAGTGTGGTGTCTGTCTGCAAAGGAAAGTCAGAAAGGAAGTGGTTTGCTGGGTCCAATGTGGAGTTAGAGGTAAACCGACTGGCAAGCATGTAAGCCTTCTCGGTTGCCGTGCAAACAACCTCATGATTGTTGAATTGTTGATTGCCCATTATTTACTACACTATTGTAGATTTTCCAAAAATCTCGGGTTCCTAATTTCTTATTTAATGATAATAAATTATATATAATATTCTGGGCATTGCATATGATATAGAATACAAAATGTAAAATATATACATTATGACCAGACATATATTTATACATAAAGAACATCTTTATATATATATATATATATATATATATATATATATATATATATATATATATATATATAGTCTCAAAATATTATTTAATATGTAATACTATTATTAAATTATTATCTATATATATAATAAAATGATTGTAGAAATTCACCCCTGGACCAAAGTATCGTAAATTACTACAACAAATGCCACATAAAATTTATTATGCTTAGAATATTAGCCACTATCTTATGTAACTTTAGAACTATATTTTAGATACATTTAGTTATTATAATAAAATCCTACATTTCATTCTAGGAGCAACAACATCACAATCATGCCATCTTTAGAGGAAGTAGTTCCTTTTTCCCCCTAACTATTAAGTCCTCTAACTGCCCCAGTCAAAACCCGGAGGAAATATACACATTCTACACACATTGTGCTTGCACCTTTCGTAACTGGATCGTAAAATCAAGACATAGCATCATATTTTCATTTCCTGATTCAAAAATAATTAATTCTCCCTTTCTCAAATTCTCACCGACCAAGAGCTGACAATTCGATTATTCCGAAATTTATCTCTTAATACTTAAACGAACTTTTTAAATATGGCGGGACTTTCTACAACAGGCAATCGTTTTTTGTTTTTCTTTTTTTTTTTACTTTTACTTTGTTTTATAACGGGACGTTTTTTATTATTTTTTTTTTTTTACATTTACTTTTAATGTGGGCGATTCAAGTTACTTACATATTTGCCTACGATTAGCCAGATTTCAATCATGTTACTTATCTCGTCCGCATTTGTTTTTATAACTCAATAACCGCTTAAAATTAAGTTGACGCCACAATATTTTATGCAGATACGTTTTAAACTAAATTACTTTTGTTGAACGTTTGATTTTAGACCAATTATACTTTCTGTGCATTTCGTTCACTTATCTTTTCCGGCCTTATCCACGCTGCACATACATTATCTTTGCTTTCGTATCTTTTTTTTTTTTTTTGTAAATTTTTTACCTTAGCTCCATCTTCACCCTTTTCTTTATATAGATTTTGGACTATGATGATTGAGACAATATCATTTATTTTTGGTATATACAAGTAGTTTACGAGATATAAAGACTTCTATCGTGCACTTTCAATCAGTAGCCGCCAGATTTGTACGTACGCGCAGAAAATCTAATTCTATCCGACCGCAACTGCCCCCTCCCAATTTTTTGTTGGTTTATAGTATTTGCGAGTTGGTATTCTGATAATGATTATTAAGGTTAAATTTGGGGCAAATACTTGAACAATTCTGCGACTCACCAAAATGGGGTGTCTATTCCGATAGCCATTATGTTTGATTTTAGGTCCATTATACTTTCTAAAGTATTTTGTTTACTTGTCTTTCCCGGACTCATTATCTACCCTGCACATACATTACCTTTGATTACGGTTTTTTTTTTTTTTAGTTAAATTTTTATACCTTAGCTCCACTCTACACTTTTCTTGGATTTTTTTTATAGATTTTCGACTACGCTTATTAAGCCAATATAATTTATTTTTGGCATATACAAATAGTTTTCAAGATATAAAGACCTGCACTATGCACTTTAAATCAATGACCGCTAGATTTGTATGCACTCGCGAGCAACAAATCTTATTCTATCCGACCGACACTGCCCCCCCCCAATTCTTTTGTTGGTTGATAGTATTTGCGGGTGAGTATCCTGACTACGATTATCAAGGTTACATTTGTGCCAAATATTTTAACAACTCTCCCTTACAAAATAGAGTATCTATTCCGATAGCTGTTCTTAATATGGAGAGGTGGAGTTCTATTTCGAAAGCTGTTCTTAATATAATGAGGTGGGGGAGTCTATTCCGAAGCCGTTCTTAACATACGGCGGTTGGGGGTTGGACAACAACAACAACAACAACAACAACAACCTACCTTAATTTTTTAATAGTGGAACATGTTTCCACCAGGCAACGCCGGTTAACGGTCCCTACTAGTATTTAATATAATTATAGTATATATCATTAATATGAGATATATAATATTAGCACTCTATATAATGCCTAATATTATGGACATATTGTGGGATATATAATCCGAACTTATATTGTTCGGTATTTTTTAGATGATTTATTTTTCTGGTTTGTATTATTTGGATTATTCATGTATTAACACACATTTTATATTTAAGATACATTGAACAGTTTATATTTAAATATATATATAACATTTTATATTTAAAATATATCTAACATTTTACATTTAAAATATACCTAACATCTTACATTTAAAATATATCTAACATTTATATTTAAAATATATATAACATCTTATATTTAAAATATATATAACATCTTATATTTAAAATATATCTAACATTTTATATTTAAAATATATATAATATCTTATATAAAAAATATATATAACATGTATATTTAAAATATATATAACATGTTATATTTAAAATATAGCTAACATTTATATTTAAAATATATATAACATCTTATATTTAAAATACATATAACATTTATATTTAAAATATATCAAACATTTTATATTTAAAATATATCTTACATTTTATATTTAAAATATATATATAGTAAAAATATATCGACCCTTTTATATTTAACACGTATCGAATAGTTTATAATAAACATATAGCGAACATTTTATATTGAGTGGGCTTTTTGGCGACAAGTTAAATATCTGTTCTGATACTACATTTTATCTTTTTCTGTCCTCAGTTTTCTAGACTTAGTAAATTTTCATTTTTATCCCAATTTAAAGTACTCCTTTTCAGGAGCTAAATTTTCCGTCTAACTTTGCCTGATGGGGAATCAAGAAAATAGGAACTTTTTTTTTAATATTTGCAACGCCTATTTAATTTTAAATATTTGCCGAATACGCATATACCACATAATATAGTTAGTGCATGCTAATATTCTGATTATATATGATATATTATGTATATTGTATGTTATGTAATATCATTGTATCGTACAATATATAATGTATATATATATATATATATATATATATATATATATATATATATATAATTTTACGATCATATTACATATTACATAATATTATCATAGAATTATATATTATGCAACAAAATCATATTATAAATCATATAATGTTCATTATATATTATATAGAATCAGAATATTACAAAGCATCATCATGCTATATAAAATGATGACATTTATTTGTTGCATAATATGTTTATGTACAATTTGATCATATCATATATATGATCATCCTATATATCACATCTCGTAAATATTAAGATAGTATATATTGTGAATATATATATATATATATATACATAATATGATTATATTAACAATCGTATAATACGATAATAATCATAAATATATCATACACTCATATAATTAAAATATGATCAAATAAAACTGTAAATAAGTGAAAATAAATAACAATTATGTTGAATGAATAGTAAAGATGATCAAAAATATAATAAAAATAATGAAAAGTGAGTTTAAAAAGGGAGAGAAAATGCAAAAAAAATGTTTAACAAAAAAGTGTTTTCAAAAAAGAAAAAAATAACAAAAATTATCTCGTTTTTTTACTTTTTTCAGGTTTGTTTTTTGGAGAAGTAACTTGCATGAGTCTACCTATTTTCTATGATTAAAAAACGTCATTATGGAAAGGTTCTTTTAAAAGCACGTGTCCATGCCGAGGGGTTAGGTTTAGCGGGCGAGATAGACAAATATTTAAGTGCGAAGCTTTTCTGATGCAAGAAAGAGAAAAGAAGAGATGTGATGAAAAGGATTGTTTATTTGAAAGAGAAAGAAAAGAGAATAAAAGACTGAACAAGGAAAGGGGAGGTGTGGTGTGGATGAAAGTGAATAAATGAGAGATGGGTGATGGGTGAGTGACGGGCGGAATGAGAAAACGTGAATGTGTGAGCTTTTTTTTTTACTCTTTTTCACTCCAAATAAGACATATTGCCACTTAGAATATAAAGGGTTACTATCTGGGATTGTGTCTAACAGGAGACTGTGGGGAGTTGAGAAGTAAGATGTCTGTTCACATTACATTTAATTTTTGTAGGTTAGTGCAGTCAAGGAAGCAGGGAACAGGGAGAGGATTCCAAAGTCTAGTAGTTCTAGGGGAAAAAACTAATAGAGTAAAAGGCTTTTCGATATCTAAGAACCTCAAGAGTGAAGGGGTGGGATTTTGCTGCTTGTCGGGTTAGTCTGGAGTATGTACGTCGAGGCGGTTACCAGGAAATGCTCTGAGTTCATCAGAGTACATTCCACTAAAGTATTTGTAAAACAGGCACAGGGATGCGATATTGCGACGATGGGATGTTTCTTGCTCGATAGTGCGGAATCTATTAGATTTGAGATTCCTTTTTGAAGTCTGTCTAAGAGTTAAAGACTTATGGTAGATGCGACAATAATATTCCATAGATGGGAGAATAGTGGCTTTATAAAGAAATAGGATACTTTCTAGTGTGAGCAATTTTCTAGTACGATAAAGGGATCCCACTTTCTTTGCAGCAGCATTAGTAATGTTCTCAGTGTATTTGTTCTAATTCGTGCTACTTGTGAATGTTAAGCTGAAGAGTTTGAACGACGAGCTTTCAGGTAGTGTGTAGTTTGTCATGACGGTCAGTGGTTGAGAAGGTTTTTCATCTGTTAAAGGAAAGAAGCTTAGTCTTAGTAGCATTAAATGTAACTATCCATTCACGGCCCCCATTTCACTATAGACAAAAAGTCGATTTCAGAATTTTTAGTCATTACCTTGATTATGTGTACATTCGTTTTCCCCTCATGCCTATTATAAATCGTGATGTCATTAGCAAATATACTCATATCGAATACAACTTTACTAGGGAGGTCATTTTGTTAAGAAGACAGGGAAGGTTGGAAGTATTAGTGAGGGTTGAATCAGTAAGTGGTGGAAAGGAGAGATTACTCACCCGAAGAAATCTTATTAAAGGGGCACAGAGGAATTCATGAATGAACGAAGAGATGAGGGCGAAACTAAACATTGAAACAAAACGATCGGTCAACAAAACAATAGGAAACGAGACTTAAATTCGCATAAGAAAATATGACTGAGAAAGAAGAAGAAAGAATAAATATTGAAGATATTAAGATCTAAAAAAAAAAAAAGATATGAGAAAAGGAAGATTAAGAATATATACATACAAATCTGAAGAGTACATAGAAAAGTAGGAGTTTTAAAAACAATGAAAGCCAGTTTTAGCAAGACCTAAACGAAAGTACAACAACTGAACAATCGGACAGAAACAATGCAGTTCTGAAAAAAATATGTGGCAAAAAGCGACAAGACTACAACAGAAATGGCGAATGGCTAGAAAACATGAAATGAAAAGGGAATAATGAATAGAAATCAAATTAATGAAGAAACACTCAAGACAAGAAAATGACAAACTGAAAAATACATGACCACAATGAGATCCATGTATTCTTATTTTTTCTGAGCTCCATAAATGGCCAACACCAAACCTAAGAATCTCTATACACAAAACGGACATATCAGAACGCATAAGTAAAATCATAATAAAACATCAATCATAATAAAAGATAAAGAGAAGAAAACCATCTGAAGCAACTACAGACCAATAATCTTTAACTATGCGAAAAAATTGATTGCACAACTGAGCAAATATATCTACCCCTGCCCTAATAACTTTGAGGGCGTATTACCATTCATATACGAGAGATAAATGGTAAATGGCTGTTGGGAGTGGTCAAGGGAACCACAAGAGTGATTTTGCGAAACTACTGGAAAGATGGGTGAGCCTTTTGTCACTCAAATGCTACTGAACATCGTCCGTTTTGTCGTGAGCACTTGGAATGACTTGTGTGAAAACTAATGAGTAAGAAATAGGGATAATAATTTTATGGTGTCTTACGGAGTTTGTTCGTTGTGATGAGTTGACAAGATCAGTGATTTTACGATGTCCAATAGTCATGGCATTGAAAATTAAATGCTTTTTTCTTTTCCACTTATAAAATAGTGTACATTTAACCTTATATTTCAAACATTTACATATATTTGGTCAATTAGAGGAAAACTGGGACAATGAATATAAGAAAAAAGAAAGAGATACAGGTATATATATATATATATATATATATATATATATATATATATATGTGTGTGTGTGTGTGTGTGTGTGTGTGTGTGTGTGTGTGTGTGTGTGTGTGTGTGTGTGTGTGTAAAGAGAGAAAGACAAAGAGAAAGATATAAAGATAGAAAAAGCGAAGTAAATATTAGTATATATATATATATATATATATATATATATATATATATATATATATATATATATATATATATATACTTCTGGTGAGAAGTATTTGGCTTCCAAATTCCATGATAAATAAATTGTTTTACAAGGTTTTTTATTTATTGATAATTTTTCTAGAATTCGGTCAACAACGATCCAGCGTACGATCGTTTCATGAAATTATCATTATCTTTTTATTTTTTGTATGTGCAGTTTAAATCGCCATTCACTAAAATTACGAGAGAGCTTCACTGAAAGCATCAACACATTTTTTATCTGATTTATACATTACAAGATAGAGACACATATTCACCACATATGTACTAGTTTCACCAAATACCACGGTCATTGTAATAATAATAATAATTAAAATATTAATAATAGTGGTAATACTATTGACATTGATAATTATTATTGTGACAACTGTAAGATAATAATTGTGCAATAATATCCACAATGGTGGTCATTTTAATAGTTACTGTAGTAATAGATAAGCTAATCATGAGAGTGTATTAAATAATAATAATAATAATAATAATAATAATAATAATAATAATAATAATAATTATGACAACAACAATAATAACAATAATAATAGCAATAACAGCAACGGCAATAATAGTAGCAATAATTATTATTGCTACTATTATCGCTGTTGCTGTTATAATAATAATAATAATAATAATAATAATAATAATAATAACAATAATAACAATAATAATAACAACAACAATAATAATAATAATAATAATAATAATAATAATAATAATAATAATTAACATAGTACAAGTAACAGTATTCCCATCAGTAACGACGATCACAACAATTATGATCAATATGATCAGTAATGGTTAAAAAGAAAGGTGTCAGATGGATTTTGTTAAATATAAAAAAATTAATTTAAATCGTTTTTTTTTTATTTTAAATAATGAGGAAGTTGAAAATCGTTAGTTTCTTACAGAAGGTAAGACACTAACGAAAAGAAAGAAAAGAGATAAAATGTAGGAATAACAATAAAGACAATAAGAGTAAGATTTTAAAAAATGAAAAAAAAGTGCAGATAAAATGTACACTTATTAGATTTTTTTACTAGGGGGTCATCATTAATCAAGTTCCAAAGGCCACTCGAGGATAAGGGTTAATGAGTATCAGGTAGAACGTGAGACAATACTATGATGATCAGTAGTGATGGAAACTGGTATTATTTACGAAGGCAGCTCAATAAGAATTTGTTTTAATTGTACTTGTAAATGACCATGTTATATTCAGCTCGAAAGCAGCCTTGTGGTATTGTGTTCCACACACGGGTAGTTCTAAGAAAGAAATTTAGTTATGGAATTTTCGTTTAGCTTATGTACGGTTAGAGAATAATGGAAATTATTACCATTGGTTGTTACTAGATGTTGAAAATATTTTAGAGAGGGGGGAGGCGAAGATTGAATTTTCATTTAGCACCTGAAAAGAAAAAATAAGTAAAAGAAATGAAATAGGTAACAAAAAAAAAGATAAATGTGAAATAAGAAAGAAACAAAAAATGTTAAGCAAGTTGTTTGAAAATTGTGATTTATTCAAGAGTGGTTTTATTTTTATATTTTGACAAAACTCGACAATGATGGCGGCTTTTGTTGATGTAACACAGTTTTTTCGTCGCTTTTTAATCAGACAAGAAAGATGATCTTTTACGATGAAGAAAGCACTTCCTGTTCGCCTCACTTGACAAGCCCTGTAATTTTTGTACTCCTTTGTTAATATGCGGCCGATACTTTCAATATACACTCGCGATACTATGATAATAGGAATATACTCACAAAGACACGTTATATCAGATCTACCTCTAGACAGATAGAAAGAACTAGACTGCGAGGCAGACAAACAAGCATCTCCTTTCTTCCTCTCTTCCACTGCTGGAAGATGTAACACAAGACCGAGAGGTGGGGATGATAAACTAGGGCACAAGAGGTAGCGAAAAAAAATTCCCGAGCACCCTCGTCGATGCCTTCGTGACCTGATCATAAACCAATTCTTTCTCAAGCAGAGAAGGTAAAACCTGGAAGGATGGACCTCCTACGAATATCTAGAACAAATACTCCAGTTCAGAGAGTTGAACCCACCTGGGGTTAATTTCGAAGGAGGAAGAAAATGGCGATGTATTTTATTAACATGTCCCTCAATTCGTTTTGGGGGTTTCATGTGCTACAAGGTGCTGGTAGAAAGAGTTGTTAGGAGAAGCCAGGTGAAATATAATTGTTCTATTCATGCCGATGTACGAGTTGTTTTTAGAGACACATTCCTCTAAATGGCATTTAAAAACATACACGTATATCTCGCTGGCTTACATATCACCTGTCTTCCCTTAACAGCTCCATCTGCGAACACGTCGTAGCATATGACACCCCCACAAACGAATTTAGATACATATAAACATATTAATTAAAGAAAAAAAAACTCCCAATTATCGAAGCCCTACTCATTCGCATGAACAAACCAACCATAAATCAGGCTCAATATGAGAGGGGAAGGCACGCTTAAGTGCTTTAAATGATTTTAACCGAGTTTTTCAATAAAATTCACCAAACGCAATTTTTAATTCATCATTCGCCAGAAAACAACTCAGGAAAGTCGAAAACGTTCTTCACTAAAGCAAATTTCTTTTCACACTCGAACAAAACGCTGGAACACTGGCCCGCCAAATGAAAAAAAACAGATCACAAGAAAAGCAAACAGGAATTATCCTTGCTGTTCATAAAACATGCATAAGAGAAAAAAATGCTGCTCCAATATACTAATAGGTGTGTGTGTGTGTGTGTGTGTGTGTGTGTGTGTGTGTGTGTGTGTGTGTGTGTGTTTTCCAATGCATTAACCTGCAAAATGTATTGTATATTTTGAAAACCTCTTCCCTCTGATGAGAAGAATTGCATTCTTCGAAACCTTATGAAATAAGGCTTTTCTTGTTTATTTGAACTCTTTGTCGAATAATTAAAATCGTATATAGCTTCCTTACAGGTTTATATATTTTTTCTTTTTTTTTTTTTTTGAAAATTAAAATAAATTTTCAATAACAAGATTTTTCATTCACATATACGAGGGGCGTGCAATAAGTAATGCCACCTGGCCCACTTCCCATAGCAGTAGAGCAACGGAACTTGGCACAGTTATTAGTCTTTCTCTACATAAGAACCACTCAGAGTTATGCATTTCTCCCATCGTTTGACGCAGCTCATTTTTCCCTCTGATTTTGACCTTAATAGGATTGAAAATCAAGACATTTCATGCAAATGTAATATGCACAAACTGCCGCACATTATCTGAGATGTGTTATAGGCCTATTACCACTACACTTCTTCGATAATCGTGGATTCCTATATTTTTCCTGGTGAGAATCCACGGCTTAAATCGGTTAGAATCAATGGAACTTGTAAAATCTTTTCTCTAACAAATTCCTCCTACCCCTGCAACCACTTACACCGTTGCGGATTCGTTCACAAGGAACAGTACGAAGAAACATCGGTTTGGATTCGTAGTTGCTTAAAAAAATGGAATGGCATTTTGACGTTACTTTTCCTTCTATATTTTCTACTGGGATTAGATTTAAGCGAATTGAAGGTTTATTTAGGCCATTTTTGTATTTTGTTTTATTTCGTTTTGTAGTTGATTAAAAAAAATGGAAGGGACTGGGTGAAACGCACCATTGGATTTAAGGTTTATTTATGCCATTTCCTTTTCTTCTCTTTCTTTTTGGCTTTGCGCTGTGTCCCCCCCCCATTTTTCAGAACACGTCCATCATCTTTTTCCCTGATTTATGCTTTCTGTTTTTCCGATTTTTTTTTAAAGAAGTTTTACGCTTGTTCGCTGTTTTTTTTCTTTTGGTTTTGCCGAATTTTTACAGAAGTTTAACATCGTTTTTATTTTTATTTTGATATTTAAACAATGTTATTTCTTCGCTTATTCTTTACTTCACCCCACTTACGCACACACCTCCAACAACCGGGCAACAACGCCAGGTACCCCCGCTAGTATAATATATAACTGAATAGTATAACAACACACCTAAAACAAAGAATATAATTATAAACTATCTTATTTCTACCAGGTCATGGCTGGTAGAGTTCAATCAAATACACCTGAAGAAAGTCAGAGGTAACATCAGCTGAAACTTTATGAGATGAACATCCGAGTAATCCAAATGATACAGGATTTGATTTGATTTCTATTCTTAGTCTGTTTGTGAATATTGTGCTTGATTTTATTCTAACACCAATATTACAAGGGTCGTTCCGAAAGTAAAGCCTCCTATTTTTTTTAGCTCAAAAACTTATAAATCTACGAGGACAGAAGTGGTACCATTAAAATTTGTGCTCCAAAATTTATTTTTCTACATGGTCATCACCATTCTCAATGCATTTTTCCCAGCGATGAACTAAGGTTGTGAATGAGCGCCCAGAGCACGCTTTGTCATACAAGGGTCGTTCTAAAAGTGAAGCATTCTATTTTTTTACTCTCTGCTTCTGACGTACGTCCATGACAGAGGTTGCTTTCTTAGAGTCTCACATCGTCAAAATCGACAACAGAGAGATGAAAATGTCATGAATGCATGAGTTCAATCATCATAAAAATTTAATTTGCAATCCCTTCTGATCCATTCGGGCGGAATAATAATAGGCGGCATTAGTTTTGAAATACCACTCTTATATTTCTTTTAGTCTGTCCATTTCACATTTTTCTCGGAAAATACTATGCTGATCTGACTGTATTTTTGTATGGATCTTTGTGATAAAAAAGTGCAGCGATATCATGGTATCCATTCGATGCAGAGTTAAACATAAATAGAGATTAATAGCAATTAGTATTTAATGGGAAATTTAGTACAAATTGAACCATATTCAGTCATCAATTTGGAATAAAGTACCCTATCTAAGTCTCTATATCATAAGTTTTGTTCTGTTTTGATGAGTTAATATATATATATATATATATATATATAGAGAGAGAGAGAGAGAGAGAGACACACACACACAGACAGATAGATAGATAGATAGATAGATAGATAGATAGATAGATAAAGAACCAAAGTAAAATTGAACCTAATAATAACCATGCCATTAACTCTTTCGCATAGAAAACTATTTTCAACGAGCGCCGCTCCCATTAAGTGTAGGGATGCGTCCTTTTCTAACTTTTGTATTATTTGACATCATTAAAATAAACAATGGGAAATATATTTGCACCGACAACTTCTTAAGGAGAATCTCATGAAATTCTACACAAAATGGCAGTTTCAAATTACAACGTTGCAATTATGTGTGGATTAGAAAAAATTGGAACCCGTTGGATCATCAATTGAGCCTGGATTATATTGTTTAAATCAGAAAAAATGTGAATTTAAAAAGTCAGTAATATATTTAAAAAATATAAAAACAAAATTCCAATCTAGTCTCTCTCTCTCTCTCTCTCTCTCTCTCTCTCTCTCTCTCTCTCACACACATACACACACATACATACACACACACACATACACACACACACATACACTATCTTTTGTTCGACTTTTTTCATTCTCCAGAAATAGTATCACTGCTTGGAGTGATATTCTATTTTGTCTATAATGGATTATTCCATTCGCGTTTTCCTTTCTTTGGTTTCTTTGTTTTGTTTTACTGCATACTGATTTTAAAATTCAAGTTATTTACATCTTGAAATATTTATTCACAGTGTTTGGTTTGCTTGTTTTGTAGAGGCAAATTATTGTTTTTATTTTTAACTTTTCATAACTGGGGTGATTTTTTGCAAAAGGGGTGGAAAGAAACAATAACGATAAGACAACCTGATCTAATAGCAGCATTTTCTTTCGTTATTATATTTCTACTGTTATAAAGAGAGTGACGGGAATGAGTGTGATACATACTTCATAAACCATTAGCGATTGTTAAACAACACATCTGGAGAAAGGATGAATAGATAAAAGCTTACTAAACGGGTTGATAAATATTTTAGAATGCATTTTGTGTGATTAAATATTCTGTAAAAAGACTAAGGAAAACAAACGTTGATTAATTCAGCTTTAATTCGTATTATTGGGATTATTCGGACTAATGTTCTTGCCTTAAGTGTTCTTTTCACAATAACTCATTGTGTAGTAAATAAAGTACTTGGTAAAATTTAGTTGTAAGTTGCACTCTTCTGGAGGTGGAAGGTTCAATCCTCAGTGCGGGCGAATGTCAAAATACAACGGCGAATTACTTAGAACTTCTATCCAATCATGGCTAACGGGACGAGAGCATGCTATTCTATATTCTATTCTTTGCTCCATTCGGTATTCCGTGTAAATTTTTGAGCTCGACAGAAAGATTCCTGGGTTCGACAAGATATACGTTAAGAAGGTCGGAGGTTACATCAACCGGAATATTTTTAAAATACCACTGAAGATGAGAATAATCTAAATAATACAAATTATTAATTCTCATCTAAAAAATTTAGAAACTTCAATCAACGTTTGCATAATATTAAATATCAGGTAATTCTATCAGTTCTGTCCGGAATTAAATTCTTTGAAATTTAATAATTGCATTATAAATTGTCTGAAAGCCACCGTAAGTTGTGATTTTTTTTTCTCTGCGTGTCTGCCAATCGTTAAGTATTCTTTTCGCTTCCCGAAAGGTCATGGGTTTAGGTGAGCGTACGTCTGACTCGATCTGGCATTTTTGTGCCTTTAGTTCACTCTTTTGCTTGGATTTTTGATTTCGTATCGGCTTAGTAACTATCTTGTTTCAAACGAGCGGGAATCATTTTCATTAAGCGGAAATGATGAATTTGGGAATATTGTGCATTAAGATAAAGAATGAAAAAACAAAATTTGCCGAATGAAAAGTAAAAATTACTGATGGAAAGTGTTCGGTATTTTGATATCGTACGGCCTGAACGTTGTGTTACATATTAAGGATCCTGCGTCACTGGTGATTAAGTTTGTGTGGATTTTCACAAGGATCATATTTAGTACATATGATAACTTTAATCCACAAATAGAATCGTTCCTAGAGATGGATGACGTAAAGTTGTGACAGTGTGCAGCAGATCAAACGAACGATGATAAATGTCGTCACATTTTCAAGCTGACAAAAATAAAGGTTTTCAAATCATTTTTTCCGTGGAACTCATGCGAATGAGAACCCGCCAATAATGTAGAAAACTTTGTAATCTCAGCAAAATGTTACTTCGATGTGCCTGTCCGTGTCCATCACTCATTTCAGTTGACTTAAGAAGTTTAGAAGTAAACAATTAGATAATGAACATTCGTCTCTCTCTCTCTCTCTCTCTCTCTCTCTCTCTCTCCTGCATCAAGTGTCTCCAAATAAAACCTTGAAGAATGTCTCAGCGAACGTCGTCTTGTGTCCTCTTAATTCCTGGTAGAAAGCTCACTTCTGTCGAAACCACTAGACGAAACAGCGACAATAAAAAGAAGCGGAAAGCGCGTAAACGACCAACACGTATGAATACTCTATATGTATGTATAAAGACGTTAATTTTATTATTTAAAATATAACAGTTGAAAAGTAGTTTAACCTATTTTTGTTACGTCAACTCTACTTCACCACAAATCTGCCATTAACATTATTTTGGGATGTTGTATGACTACAGAATTGAAATAGATTGTAATTTTGGTTAAATGAAAGTAATCGAAATAAGAAAAATTAGGATGAAGAATGGAACAGCAAAATCCACCGATTTGTTCTGATATTGTATGGACTGAACGTTTCAAAGTAAACTAATTTAAGCTATTTTTGTTGAATAAATGTAAATGGCATAATTAAATCAAATGATAAAATGTGTTTCTTCCATTCTATGTAACAACTTTTTTTTTTAGCATTCGTCGTAAATCCATAACTGAAACAAAATTTCCAATGTTAATAAGATCACACTGGCATCGGTACAAAAATTATCCGGTGGACATCCGTATTTTTGGCTAAGCAACGTCAGTGATCAATTTGTCAAGTAAATATCTTTAGTTGTACAAAAGTGTTATTTTGAAGTTAATACACGTGTAGATGAATTGGAAAAGTACTCAATTGATAATATAAAGTAGAGTTCTGAGGCTTATTAACGTTCCCCAACCTTGCAATAATAGTTTTATTTATTTATTGGAATGTGGTTGCGGTGCGCAATACATAAGAAGTACGATTGAATGCTAAAATTAAACCTGTCTCTGCAAGCATTAGGAATGGTGTCTTCCGCTCTATTGACATCAATAATACATACGGGTCCTCAATAGCGATAACTTGATAAATAATTATGATTAAACTAAATAATGCAGTGTTAACCTATTCTCTGTCTTAAGAAACCCGTATTCTTTCCATCATATAAAAGTACTATAGGCCGTTGATATATTAGGGATCGTCTTCTTGGATAAAATATGATCCCATTTTAGTGATGCAATTATATGGCCCAAATATGTAAGTGTGTAACAGAGCGCGGACACGCGTATGCAAATGCCGAGCCGTGTGTGAAGAAAAGGACTATAGAATAAAAAGAGCGTATGTATGGATCGACGATCACCTTGAGCACGTTCTAGAACACGTTCGAGAACATGTTAAAGACATGGAGGACAGAGGTCAGAGAGAAGGCGCACAATCACGATTTATTCGGGAAAGTATCCGTAAATAAAAGTCGTTGATTAAAAAAAAGAGTCAAGTTATTACTTGCCCTATGCTCCTTGCAACGTGCACTCTGCTACAACGTGTTGGGTCTACGTGTGTAAACACTCTGCTACAACGTGTTGGGTCTACGTGTGTAAACGTGTACAACGTTACAAGTGTTCGCTTCATTTACTTGTGTTTTTCTCTTACCTGTTCTGGGTTTTTACTGTGATTAAAAACTAATTCGCGTCGTCTAATAAGCTATGTATAGACCAGGCAAACATGTTTTTAATCATAAAGCGAAATAACTACTGACAACTGCACAGAACAATGCGATTTGAACTAACTGCATTAAAGATAAAATAGATAAAACCAAGGAAAACATAATAACCGATGGTGTTCCCTGGAGTCTGAGTGGCAACAAATCTCCCCAGATTTCCAGTAGTCTCCACCTCTTTCGAGAACTATTGCGAAATAAATTGATTCTTCAAGTGCAGTTTTATTCAACTAGGATATATTTAACTAGACAGGAATACATTCCTCCCCAACATGTCACGGACAGAGATATATACTCATTCCACCTACTACATGTCATCATGCCAACTGGTTAATAACATTTAAATTTAGTACAAATATGCCCATGTAGCTTATTATCTATATGTATGGTTTTATTTTTATGATTTTATCCTACTAGCTAGCTCTGATAATGTACTGAGCACCGTTTAACTAAAATACTCAAGAACGTGTACATAATATGATTTGGTGCTAGTGCACTTATTGATCCGCGCTATTTTTGAAATAGTATTTTCAAGTTAATTAAAGTTTTATGATATCAGTTTTTATTAGATTGTAAGGTTAAACTACACAATAGATACAAAACACCCTCCCTCCTCATGTTAAGAATGACTTTCTAAATAATAGCGTTATTATATCAGCACTGATTAATAAGTGCACTAGTACCTATTAATTTATAATACAAATGTGTATAAATATAATCTCTTTCGATTGTCTGCTTCCAGTTCATTTTTCCTCTTTTTCCATCAGGAGCACATGGTTGGCAGTTTTCTCTGGGGCCAATCTTAGGATATATCCAAACCAGCCTAGACGTAGTTTGCAGATTATTGACGATACTACCTGTTGGTTAGTGCGATTTTTTTTTTTTACTTCTTGTTTGTTAATTCAATAATTTGTAATCAAATGATTTATTTTCTTGGCTGATCTTAAGAGTCAAATTTCACTTCCATATAGCTGAGTGGACGAATTTAACCATCTTCAGCCATCAATTTGGCATAAAGTATTCTGAAGTCCATTGGCTATAACTTTTACCCGTTTTAACAGGTTTAAACGTCCAGTATATAATAGTTACAACTATTACAAAAATACAGTATTTTACTCAATTCTTAAAATTACATTGGTTAAAAAATACTTTTGTGCACTATTAATACTGTTACTACTGCCACTGACACTATTGATGCATATTAAAATTCATTTTTTTTACTTTAATTAAATCATATTTTATATATCTAAAAATACAAAGATAAAGAGCGTAAATAAAATAACTGTAATTCATAAATTAATGAGATAAAATTGTCAGATGATATTTTGATTTTCTGCCAGGTTTTTTTTTTGTTTTGTTTTTTTACTTCTTGTTTGGTAGTTCGATCTTTCTATTTAATCACTATAAAAATATTTCTAAGCAGTTAGAATCAAACGCTTTTAATTAACTCTAAATGGCTGGTTTTGATTTGCTAAGTTTAACTTCCATATAGCTGTGTGAACAAGACCTTACTGTTATAAAATCTTAATTTAGATCTGAGGATGATTTCTTTTTTGTTTTCGAAGTTCTTGCAAAGCTGATTAAATGCATCTGCATGCAAAATATACTTTATTCAACCTATGTGATATTTCGGCTATATCTAGTTGAGTCTAGAATAATACATTCAACTTTTGATATTTTGGCTATATCTATTTGAGTCTAGAATAATACATTCAACTTTTGATATTTCGGCTATATCTAGTTGAGTCTAGAATAATACATTCAACCTATGTGATATTTCGGCTATATCTAGTTGAGTCTAGAATAATACATTCAACCTATGTGATATTTCGGCTATATCTAGTTGAGTCTAGAACAATACATTCAACCTATGTGATATTTCGGCTATATCTAGTTGAGTCTAGAATAATACATTCAACCTATGTGATATTTAGGCTATATCTAGTTGAGTCTAGAATAATACATTCAACCTATGTGATATTTAGGCTATATCTAGTTGAGTCTAGAATAATACATTCAACCTATGTGATATTTCGGCTATATCAAGTTGAGTCTAGAATAATACATTAAACTTTTGATATTTCGGCTATATCTACTTGAGTCTAGAATAATACATTCAACCTATGTGATATTTCGGCTATATCTACTTTAGTCTAGAATAATACATTCAACTTGTGATATTTCGGCTATATCTACTTTAGTCTAGAATAATACATTAAACCTATGTGATATTTCGGCTATATCTAGTTGAGTCTAGAATAATACATTCAACTTGTGATATTTCGGCTATATCTAGTTGAGTCTAGAATAATACATTCAACCTATGTGATATTTCGGCTATATCTACTTTAGTCTAGAATAATACATTCAACCTATGTGATATTTCGGCTATATCTTCTTTAGTCTAGAATAATACATTCAACCTATGTGATATTTCGGCTATATCTTCTTTAGTCTAGAATAATACATTCAACCTATGTGATATTTCGGCTATATCTACTTTAGTCTAGAATAATACATTCAACCCATGTGATATTTCGGCTATATCTAGGTGAGTCTAGAATAATACATTCAACCTATGTGATATTTCGGCTATATCTAGTTGAGTCTAGAATAATACATTCAACCTATGTGATATTTCGGCTATATCTAGTTGAGTCTAGAATAATACATTCAACCTATGTGATATTTCGGCTATATCTACTTTTTTCTAGAATAATACATTCAACCTATGTGATATTTCGGCTATATCTTCTTTAGTGTAGAATAATACATTCAACCTATGTGATATTTCGGCTATATCTACTTGAGTCTAGAATAATACATTCAACCTATGTGATATTTCGGCTATATCTACTTTAGTCTAGAATAATACATTCAACCTATGTGATATTTCGGCTATATCTAGGTGAGTCTAGAATAATACATTCAACCTATGTGATATTTCGGCTATATCTAGTTGAGTCTAGAATAATACATTCAACTCGTGATATTTCGGCTATATCTAGTTGAGTCTAGAATAATACATTCAACCTATGTGATATTTCAGCTATATCTAGTTGAGTCTAGAATAATACATTCAACTTGTGATATTTCGGCTATATCTACTTTAGTCTAGAATAATACATTCAACCTATGTGATATTTCGGCTATATCTATTTTAGTCTAGTATAATACATTCAACTTGTGATATTTCGGCTATATCTAGTTGAGTCTAGAATAATACATTCAACCTATGTGATATTTCGGCTATATCTACTTGAGTCTAGAATAATACATTCAACCTATGTGATATTTCGGCTATATCTAGTTGAGTCTAGAATAATACATTCAACCTATGTGATATTTCGGCTATATCTACTTGAGTCTAGAATAATACATTCAACCTATGTGATATTTCGGCTATATCTACTTGAGTCTAGAATAATACATTCAACCTATGTGATATTTCGGCTATATCTACTTGAGTCTAGAATAATACATTCAACCTATGTGATATTTCGGCTATATCTACTTTAGTCTAGAATAATACATTCAACCTATGTGATATTTCGGCTATATCTACTGTAGTCTAGAATAATACACTCAAACTATGTGATATTTCGGCTATATCTACTTGAGTCTAGAATAATACATTCAACCTATGTGATATTTCGGCTATATCTACTTGAGTCTAGAATAATACATTCAACCTATGTGATATTTCGGCTATATCTATTTGAGTCTAGAATAATACATTCAACTTTTGATATTTTGGCTATATCTATTTGAGTCTAGAATAATACATTCAACTTTTGATATTTCGGCTATATCTAGTTGAGTCTAGAATAATACATTCAAACTATGTGATATTTAGGCTATATCTAGTTGAGTCTAGAATAATACATTCAACCTATGTGATATTTCGGCAATATCAAGTTGAGTCTAGAATAATACATTAAACTTTTGATATTTCGGCTATATCTAGTTGAGTCTAGAATAATACATTCAACCTATGTGATATTTCGGCTATATCTAGTTGAGTCTAGAATAATACATTCAACTTGTGATATTTCGGCTATATCTACTTTAGTCTAGAATAATACATTCAACCTATATGATATTTCGGCTATATCTAGTTGAGTCTAGAATAATACATTCGACTTGTGATATTTCGGCTATATCTAGTTGAGTCTAGAATAATACATTCAACCTATGTGATATTTCGGCTATATCTACTTGAGTCTAGAATAATACATTCAACCTATGTGATATTTCGGCTATATCTTCTTTAGTCTAGAATAATACATTCAACCTATGTGATATTTCGGCTATATCTTCTTTAGTCTAGAATAATACATTCAACCTATGTGATATTTCGGCTATATCTACTTTAGTCTAGAATAATACATTCAACCTATGTGATATTTCGGCTATATCTAGTTGAGTCTAGAATAATACATTCAACCTATGTGATATTTCGGCTATATCTAGTTGAGTCTAGAATAATACATTCAACCTATGTGATATTTCGGCTATATCTAGTTGAGTCTAGAATAATACATTCAACCTATGTGATATTTCGGCTATATCTACTTTTGTCTAGAATAATACATTCAACCTATGTGATATTTCGGCTATATCTTCTTTAGTCTAGAATAATACATTCAACCTATGTGATATTTCGGCTATATCTACTTGAGTCTAGAATAATACATTCAACCTATGTGATATTTCGGCTATATCTACTTTAGTCTAGAATAATACATTCAACCTATGTGATATTTCGGCTATATCTAGGTGAGTCTAGAATAATACATTCAACCTATGTGATATTTCGGCTATATCTAGTTGAGTCTAGAATAATACATTCAACTCGTGATATTTCGGCTATATCTAGTTGAGTCTAGAATAATACATTCAACCTATGTGATATTTCAGCTATATCTAGTTGAGTCTAGAATAATACATTCAACTTGTGATATTTCGGCTATATCTACTTTAGTCTAGAATAATACATTCAACCTATGTGATATTTCGGCTATATCTATTTGAGTCTAGTATAATACATTCAACTTGTGATATTTCGGCTATATCTAGTTGAGTCTAGAATAATACATTCAACCTATGTGATATTTCGGCTATATCTAGTTGAGTCTAGAATAATACATTCAACCTATGTGATATTTCGGCTATATCTAGTTGAGTCTAGAATAATACATTCAACCTATGTGATATTTCGGCTATATCTACTTGAGTCTAGAATAATACATTCAACCTATGTGATATTTCGGCTATATTTAGTTGAGTCTAGAATAATACATTCAACCTATGTGATATTTCGGCTATATCTACTTGAGTCTAGAATAATACATTCAACCTATGTGATATTTCGGCTATATCTACTTGAGTCTAGAATAATACATTCAACCTATGTGATATTTCGGCTATATCTACTTGAGTCTAGAATAATACATTCAACCTATGTGATATTTCGGCTATATCTAGTTGAGTCTAGAATAATACATTCAACCTATGTGATATTTCGGCTATATCTACTTGAGTCTAGAATAATACATTCAACCTATGTGATATTTCGGCTATATCTACTTTAGTCTAGAATAATACATTCAACCTATGTGATATTTCGGCTATATCTACTGTAGTCTAGAATAATACACTCAAACTATGTGATATTTCGGCTATATCTACTTGAGTCTAGAATAATACATTCAACCTATGTGATATTTCGGCTATATCTACTTCAGTCTAGAATAATACATTCAACCTATGTGATATTTCGGCTATATCTACTTTAGTCTAGAATAATACATTAAACCTATGTGATATTTCGGCTATATCTACTTGAGTCTAGAATAATACATTCAACCTATGTGATATTTCGGCTATATCTACTTGAGTCTAGAATAATACATTCAACCTATGTAATATTTCGGCTATATCTAGTTGAGTCTAGAATAATACATTCAACCTATGTGATGTTTCGGCTATATCTAGTTGAGTCTAGAATAATACATTCAACCTATGTGATATTCCGGCTATATCTACTTTAGTCTAGAATAATACATTCAACCTATGTGATATTTCGGCTATATCTATTTTAGTCTAGTATAATACATTCAACTTGTGATATTTCGGCTATATCTAGTTGAGTCTAGAATAATACATTCAACCTATGTGATATTTCGGCTATATCTACTTGAGTCTAGAATAATACATTCAACCTATGTGATATTTCGGCTATATCTAGTTGAGTCTAGAATAATACATTCAACCTATGTGATATTTCGGCTATATCTACTTGAGTCTAGAATAATACATTCAACCTATGTGATATTTCGGCTATATCTAGTTGAGTCTAGAATAATACATTCAACCTATGTGATATTTCGGCTATATCTATTTGAGTCTAGAACAATACATTCAACCTATGTGATATTTCGGCTATATCTAGTTGAGTCTAGAATAATACATTCAACCTATGTGATATTTCGGCTATATCTAGTTGAGTCTAGAATAATACATTCAAACTATGTGATATTTAGGCTATATCTAGTTGAGTCTAGAATAATACATTCAACCTATGTGATATTTCGGCAATATCAAGTTGAGTCTAGAATAATACATTAAACTTTTGATATTTCGGCTATATCTAGTTGAGTCTAGAATAATACATTCAACCTATGTGATATTTCGGCTATATCTAGTTGAGTCTAGAATAATACATTCAACTTGTGATATTTCGGCTATATCTACTTTAGTCTAGAATAATACATTCAACCTATATGATATTTCGGCTATATCTAGTTGAGTCTAGAATAATACATTCGACTTGTGATATTTCGGCTATATCTAGTTGAGTCTAGAATAATACATTCAACCTATGTGATATTTCGGCTATATCTACTTGAGTCTAGAATAATACATTCAACCTATGTGATATTTCGGCTATATCTTCTTTAGTCTAGAATAATACATTCAACCTATGTGATATTTCGGCTATATCTTCTTTAGTCTAGAATAATACATTCAACCTATGTGATATTTCGGCTATATCTACTTTAGTCTAGAATAATACATTCAACCTATGTGATATTTCGGCTATATCTAGTTGAGTCTAGAATAATACATTCAACCTATGTGATATTTCGGCTATATCTAGTTGAGTCTAGAATAATACATTCAACCTATGTGATATTTCGGCTATATCTAGTTGAGTCTAGAATAATACATTCAACCTATGTGATATTTCGGCTATATCTACTTTTGTCTAGAATAATACATTCAACCTATGTGATATTTCGGCTATATCTTCTTTAGTCTAGAATAATACATTCAACCTATGTGATATTTCGGCTATATCTACTTGAGTCTAGAATAATACATTCAACCTATGTGATATTTCGGCTATATCTACTTTAGTCTAGAATAATACATTCAACCTATGTGATATTTCGGCTATATCTAGGTGAGTCTAGAATAATACATTCAACCTATGTGATATTTCGGCTATATCTAGTTGAGTCTAGAATAATACATTCAACTCGTGATATTTCGGCTATATCTAGTTGAGTCTAGAATAATACATTCAACCTATGTGATATTTCAGCTATATCTAGTTGAGTCTAGAATAATACATTCAACTTGTGATATTTCGGCTATATCTACTTTAGTCTAGAATAATACATTCAACCTATGTGATATTTCGGCTATATCTATTTGAGTCTAGTATAATACATTCAACTTGTGATATTTCGGCTATATCTAGTTGAGTCTAGAATAATACATTCAACCTATGTGATATTTCGGCTATATCTAGTTGAGTCTAGAATAATACATTCAACCTATGTGATATTTCGGCTATATCTAGTTGAGTCTAGAATAATACATTCAACCTATGTGATATTTCGGCTATATCTACTTGAGTCTAGAATAATACATTCAACCTATGTGATATTTCGGCTATATTTAGTTGAGTCTAGAATAATACATTCAACCTATGTGATATTTCGGCTATATCTACTTGAGTCTAGAATAATACATTCAACCTATGTGATATTTCGGCTATATCTACTTGAGTCTAGAATAATACATTCAACCTATGTGATATTTCGGCTATATCTACTTGAGTCTAGAATAATACATTCAACCTATGTGATATTTCGGCTATATCTAGTTGAGTCTAGAATAATACATTCAACCTATGTGATATTTCGGCTATATCTACTTGAGTCTAGAATAATACATTCAACCTATGTGATATTTCGGCTATATCTACTTTAGTCTAGAATAATACATTCAACCTATGTGATATTTCGGCTATATCTACTGTAGTCTAGAATAATACACTCAAACTATGTGATATTTCGGCTATATCTACTTGAGTCTAGAATAATACATTCAACCTATGTGATATTTCGGCTATATCTACTTCAGTCTAGAATAATACATTCAACCTATGTGATATTTCGGCTATATCTACTTTAGTCTAGAATAATACATTAAACCTATGTGATATTTCGGCTATATCTACTTGAGTCTAGAATAATACATTCAACCTATGTGATATTTCGGCTATATCTACTTGAGTCTAGAATAATACATTCAACCTATGTAATATTTCGGCTATATCTAGTTGAGTCTAGAATAATACATTCAACCTATGTGATGTTTCGGCTATATCTAGTTGAGTCTAGAATAATACATTCAACCTATGTGATATTCCGGCTATATCTAGTTGAGTCTAGAATAATACATTCAACCTATGTGATATTTCGGCTATATCTAGTTGAGTCTAGAATAATACATTCAACTTGTGATATTTCGGCTATATCTAGTTGAGTCTAGAATAATACATTCAACCTATGTGATATTTCGGCTATATCTACTTGAGTCTAGAATAAACCATTCCAATATGAAAAAAAGCGGACGAAGAAAAGGAAAGAGAGAGAGAAAGAGAGAGAGAGTAAATGTAGAAGGTGGTGAAACTGAGAAAGTGTTAAGCACAATGAAGTTGGGAGGAGGTGAGTTCAGCTTTCATAGGCATTTTTCAGATGTTTCCTTGTTTGATTTTCTTTTTCAATTGTTATTCTAACGCGAAAAACAAAGATTTTTTTCTGCGTTGTCATCAGGCAGAAAGAATTGCAGGAATTGTCTGTTAATCAAAATTGGGTATTTATGTAATTAACAGAATAAGAATCGAAAACAAACAAAATATACAACCAAACGCAAGAAACTCAATTTTCTACCGACCTGCATAATTCTAAAATGTGGAAATTGATTGTATGATTTCTTACCTCTAAATTTGTTCTCGTCATTTTCACTAGGTCAAACACGAGTAAATAAAAAACAGTGTTCAATTTTGTCTGGACATAGTCGATAATTTCATGCTAGTAAATAAAATATCACTAATTTTAAGTCCAGAGAGAGAGAGAGAGAGAGAGAGAGAGAGAGAGAGAGTCGGAGTTAGTTTTAAGGTAAGTTATTTGTTTGTAAACTATTTTTAATGAATGTAACATCAGCACCATGGTTTACTATTCCGAATATTTTTTGTCTCTGAAAGACGAGATATTGATGAAATTTTACATTGAAATAAATAAAAAAATGAACACTTTAAGAATTTTGAAACTATGCAGGTCGGCAGAAAATAAACTGCTTTTGGAAACAATTATCTGTTGCATCAAACCAACACCAACAAAAGCTCGGACACTGTGAATGTTTTACTGTGTCCGAAAGATCTCATACAGAAATAAAATAAACAACTTTAAAACGCTTTCAAAATTTTAATACTATGTAGGTCGGTTGTAAAGTAAATATTTTGTGTTTGATAATAGTTATTTGTATTTTTGTATTTCAAATTATGCTGTGTTAACCATACTACATAATTACTAAAAATAAAATTTGTTTACTTTTTGACAACAAAAGATTTATTCCTTGTTTGGGGTTATTCATTTTGAACTAATTACGTTTGTTCAGATGACATAAAAATCTTAGCGATTTTGCATTCGGTTTTGTGGCTTGATATGCTTACAACTTTTCACGCTACACTTGATTTGTAATGATTGCGTTATTTTTTGTTTGTTTTTTGTTTAGTTTTTTTTGTTTGTTTTTTTCATAAACTTTTTCAGGAATATGCCGATTTTTACCTTCGCCGAGGAGGTATGTTTTCGATCGAATTAGTGGGTTTTTCACTATATTGTTTGTTTTGCGTGTGCGTGCGTACGTGAGTGAGTGTGTTTGGGATGGTGTAGCCAAGCGTTCATTTCGTTAGATCAATCGTTACAAAACTTAGTCAAACTATCAGTCATGATCGAACTTAGAACTGATTTAATTTTTTTAAATTAAGCTGAAGATCAAAGAAAAGTCACTTTTGGCGATAATTTCTGTTTTATTCATCGTAGAGATTCGTTACTTGGCCCATATTGTAGCTAATGAAGTCTCGCTTCTCATATAAACTTGACCTTAACTGCTTGCTTTATTCTAAGAATATTCAAAATTTTGACGGAATTTCAATTCGTGATTTTTTTCGAAATTTGATATATGGATCTGATGATTTTTGATAAAGTGTTTTTTTAGAAATATTTATCCAATACAGATTTGACGTAAGCTATTCAAACTACGAACGCAGAAAGCCGAATCAAGTTCTAGTACTTCTACAGAATACGAACTAAACTAAACCGACTTCTGCCGAAACTTAGTAGAAGTGCCTATAAAACTTTGCAAATTAACCTTAAGTACAAGATGAAATAAACCGTTTCATTTTTAAATAACTTCGCAAAAATAAAATCAATGTTTTTCGGTAAGTTCATTAAAGTCTCGGAAGTGTTCGATGAAACCTGAATTTGATTATATAAGTTTTTAAAATTACTTGGATACCTATTCTCAAAAAGACCTGATAACAGTAACCACGAGGCAAAATTTCAGCCTGATCAGATAAATAGTTTTTGAGTTATCAACGTTTTCATGACATAACTACAAGAATATTTGGCCAATTCTTACGTTATCAGGCGGAGAGTCTTGTTTATTTGTGTTTAAGTTTTCGATTTAATACATCATCACATAAAATTATAAATCAAAGATCTACTGTGGTGCATTACACGATGTTATAAGCGACACATTACCCGATGTTATGAGCGTCATATGGCACGATGTTATAAGCGACATATTGAACAGCAAAAGTGAAAACTGAAAGACAATTTGAATGCCTAATGAAGAGAAGCTGAATGGTCGCCAGACACCATCATCTATCTGTACTGGAGTTAGTCAGGACAACGTAGCATGAGGTTATTTTCCTTTACAAGTAAACCCTCAACAAACATTCAAAATGACATATGGTTCGGAGTCCAAATAAAATGCCCTCGGAATGGTTAACTCAGACTGGCTTATATGAGAAATTGTGCACATTCTTCAAGAAACAACACTAAGCTGAATATTCCATCAGACAAAATGAATTCTTGTTCTGGAATCCGGGAAGACCAAAATGATGATAATTAACTTTTACTGCAAGAAAAATATTTCGTTGTTATTTCGCTTTCGTTGGCTTTGGGGGGGTAGCACACTTCCATTCAGTTGCAGGATTCCACGTTCCATGACTTTTACCCAGCTCCATGGAAACGATGAGATTGTAAACGGGTCTAGAACAGTAGTTTTTTGTTTTGTTTTGTTTTTTGTTTGTCTTGCTTTTAAAAGATAATATTGAAAAAGTTATTACGACAGGATATGGCGTTGAAGGGAAGGGGTGAGACGATGGTTGATTGATTGTCGTCTGTCTTTATGCTTAACTATCCACGACCAACCCTCTGGTATTACCCCTTCTCCTTCGTGTTTCAAGAAGGCCTTTGAGAAATATAATTCATTATTTTTCTCGACGCCCGTTTGACGTCTAAACGGTTTTATTCTTCTTCTCTTTTTTACCTCTGTTGGAACTTTATTGTGGAGTCATTCCAATGTACTCATACTGAGTCATAGACAACGAATTGCGTTTGTTGGAGTTTCAAGATTCTACTGAAGGGGTTTACTTCATACAAATTGTGGATACGTCTTCAATAATCAATCCAACAAAATCTGTGGTATTTTGGCGTATGTTATCATCTCGCACCTGTTGGGCTGAAATATGGTTCAGTGCAATTCTAGTGCAATTCTAGGCGGTCTATCTTGGGCATTACTAAGTATTTCGAATTACTTAAGCCTTCTATTCAGTCATGGCTTATGGAACGAGATTAAGCTACCTCCGTCGAATAAATAAATGATTCAGTTCGAAATTCTATAGAGATTCTCGAATATGATATAAAATTTTCCGAGTTCCATAAGCAAGCTTTCATTCATATAAGGCGATTTTCAAGCCTTTTTTTCACGTTTTCTGTCGGAGGTTCGAAGTGCATCAAGGTGCTGACCTTGTGCCACGTGTGACTTATGTAACATAGTTAATGAAATATCGTTTGAGATATAAGAAATTTATCGTGTTTTGGCGTTATTAAATTTTTAATATCTCAAATTCGAAATTATATTTAAAGAGTGCCAATGATATATATATATATGTGTGTGTGTGTGTGTCTGTGTGTGGGTGTGTGTGTGTGTGTGTGTGTGTGTGTGTGTGTGTGTGTGTGTGTGTGTGTGTGTGTGTGTGTGTGTGTGTGTGTGTGTGTAAATAGATAGATATGTCCGTTTTAAAGTTTTACTCTCTCCTAAATAACAAAAACACTTTATTTAGGGTCGTTTTCGGACTGATTTCATTCTGTAAGTGAGGGGTGTTTGTCACTAAACCACATTTATCACTCATTTTCGTTTTATGTAAGGATGACTCACGTCATTTTCTGGAAGATTTTTAGACTTCAAGTTCTTTATATCTTTAAATGTGTATTCATGGTTGTTTGCGCTAACAAGTCACGCTGTAGGTCAATGTACATACGACTGGATGCAGTTTCAAATCATATCCAGGCGGAAGAGTAAGAGAAGATTACGTCACGAATTAAGTTCCCTCCTTCTGATTGGAATTGTGTGAGAAACTCTACAAAATAAGAAATAATAAAAGCAATCAACTCGATGAATAATGTCAATTGAGGAGAATAATAATAAGATAATTGTGTAAACGATGTGTATTCCTCCATCAGATGAAACCATTGTTTAACGATTGTTTGAAATGAGTAACACCATGAGAGAGTGTACGTTGTAGAGTCCGGTTATTTGGCCCACCATTTTATATTTGACAAAAATATTGAAAATCGGTTACCCACAAAACGAATGTCCCTCGGTGTGTAGGATCTCTTAGGAAGGAAATGAGGTGCCGCTTATATCAACAAGAATGTATGGCACGTGTTTGAAATAATAACGAAAATTGAAGAATTGAATTTCAACTAAAAGCAATGTTATCTACTTAACTGCCATGTTGATTAGAAACAAAACGTGTAACATACAGAGTTATATTGTCAGATGTTGAAAATCATTCCTAAATAGCATGAAAATAAAACCAATTTTCAAGTGTCATTGTTGTCCATGTTTTTATCAATAAAACATTCTGAGCGTTTAGCAATGAAAATGCTATTTCACTCTTAATTTAGTGGATGTTTATCATTTTTTCGACAGGTGGAGTAACCCAAATTAAATGCAACTACCCAGGGAATCGTTAACAAAATTCACAATGTTTTTTGCAATCCAGCCATATTTCGTATACATTAAACTTAGGTTTATGTTTAACTTGTTGTCAACTGTTTATTAGTCATCAAAAGGGATTAACACTCATCGAATCTCAATCCCCCAGATTTTTATCTATGCGCTTATTTCACAAAAAATTACATGCACTAACCAAGCACAGAATACGGAATCGTTAATAAAATTCACAATTTTTCTGCAATCTAACCTCATATCGTATAAATAAACTTATGTCTATGTCTGACTTGTTTCGGTCATGAATATTCAGCAGTCTTTGTTCTATCGCCGTGCACCTCTGCATTGCAATCATGCCTAGATACGACTAACTTCGTCTGTGATCGCTCACTTCAGATTAACAATGTTCCATAGATTTCTTTGATAGACATTGTTTTTAAGATGGTTAATTTATTATGCCTTAAATGGGTATATCAGCTTACCTGATAATAGTATTAAACAGAAAAACTGTTTACATTACATTACATAGCAATGAATATGAGTACATCCAAGATCCTCCCCACAAGAATATGATTGACTGGTTAAGCCATAAATACCGACTGATAGTGCCGCTTGGGAGAGACGTCGAAAGGTACGCTGAAATCCTCACGCTAACGATATACCAGCTCCAACCACGAACATTCATTCAATAAGGCGACTTACTAGATTATTATTCGAATACTGAAGCCAAAACCACTTAGCTCCTTCAAACGAATACATCCCTGTCGTGAGCTATATCAGGAAATGAACGTAACAGAATGAACTTGTAATTAATTTAATAATGGAATTTAGTTGCAGTAAGTTGGTCGTCATTAATGAAGGGATGGTTTAATGACATAAGTATTTTTAATATAAAATGAAATGGAGCTAACAGGATTAACAGTGTGTATCTTATATAACTTGTTTTATGTGTACACTACGAAATATTTGAACCCGGCATTGCTGGTAACCAAGAAACCTGAAGCTGTGAAAGATGTTCCTATTCCGACTCCATCTATGATCAGTTATCAGAAACTGCTAAGCAATATGAACAGACACATGTAAAAACAAAATGATGAGACAATAAAAGAAACTTTTTCAGAAAACAAACCAATCGATCGCGAAAATGAATGATGAAATAGAAGATTTGCTTTTGGTTTTGTTGTTTTCTTTTACGGCATATCAACCCTTTTCAGGTTATTAAATCGAGTTATTTTGGAAAAAAAAGTTTTTATGCTTCAAGTTTATTATATCTTCAAACATTTGTTCATGGATTTTGTTTTTTGTTTTTTATTGTTTGTAAAGAAAATCTGTGCTTTTAGCTTTGGCTTTGCAAAGCATTATTGAGTTTTGCAACAGGAAAGAAAAATAACGTCAATGTTTGGTGCATTTTAATTTATAAAGCTAGCATCTTCAGACAACCTAATCTAACGAAGGATTTGTGCAATTTTTTATTCGCCACTTAATCCAGGAACTGAAATAAAGGAAAATTCCGTCCTCTATATATACAAGATAATTAAATAAAAATGCAACACGTTCTAATGAAAATTACATCACAAATTACAAAGCTATAAAACATGGTTTTGCTATCTACGTACGACAAATTAAGGTACGATAAATGTGCGATAACTGCTGCTGCTGATTCCCTGCTTCTTACATAGTATTACGACAAATATGGTACGACAATTTAAGGCATGGCAAATTAAGACACGACAAATTAAGCACGACAAATGACTATCGCTGATTTTTTATTGTTTGTTTGATTGACGGGTCTCTAATAACCCTTGTAAAATTAAATATTTTTTCAGACTTAGGGGACATAGTTTAAAAAGATACGAGTCAAACATAAAAAATTGTTGCCTTAAGTTAAAAGAAAAAAAATGTTTGTTTTTATCTTAAATGCTTTTGTTTGTTTTATAGTGTTTGTATGTTGTTCTTTTTTTATTGTCAATGTTTACCAAAGGTGACAATGGCGTGCGTAAATATCACCCAAAAAGAGAATCAGCAAGAGCCGTTGTCGTGCCTTGTTGTACATTTATCGTGCTTTAATTTGTTGCACATAATTAGTAAAACGTCTAGAAAAAAATTTGTTTCCTGATAATTGAATTGGTTCTGTAGTCAGTGGCGCCGGTCATCGAAATTAGGAGCAGGCATACGATCATATTTAAACTATCTCTCTTTTTTATATGTTTTAGTACTAGAACTTATACTTGAGTATTTGAGACATAAAACCAAGGAGTTTGCCTCGTGCAATACCTCTGTGCGTCAGTATCAGTGGATAAGCAATAATTATTTATTACACATATCATTTTTTGTTTGTTTAGAGACATTGCTAGTCTACCTTTGCTCTATCGTTATTTTCATGTTAAACGCTCACTTGAACTTTAATCTATGCTCCTTCTGCAAAACGTTCACAACAAACACTCGTCTAGCTATAACCACTGTCGACAAATTTCTCTACACTCTATTTGTGTCAAACTCTTAACGCCATGAACAAAGTTTTTTTCTTAGGACTGCTCGCTCGTAGAACTTTACACAGAAGATCGTGATCAATTTAAACAAGTTCTTGTTGAGTTGTCCTCCTAAATAATTAACTTATACCCAATTTCAACCACCAATTAATACGCTGTTGTCTCACTAACAACCTTATACTCATTAACCATTAACCTCGAGTGGCATTCAGATCTTGATAAGCAGTGACCCCCATTTAAAAAAAAAACTCACGGTGCAATTTCTTTACACGAGAGTTAAAGGTGAGAAATGATACTGAAGAAACTGAATTTCAACGTATGTAATTTCAAGAAAGCTCATTGTAATGTTTCATGTCTTGCAAGTGTGCATGATTTTTGTTTCGAGAAACATGTTTCCACATTTTTTTATTCTTCTCGATGGTTAAAACAATATTTTGCTAAAGAAAACATGCATTTTGTCCACCGAGATAAGAAACATTGATATAGGTTTTCTTTTAGCTCATTAGTGTCCAAGTTTTTATTCTTTATTTTGTTACTTATCCATAATGGTACCGATAAAGCGGCATGTCTCCCCCGGCTGAGAGAGTCTAGAACAACGGTATGCTGAATACCAATGCGAACATGAACCCAACACGCTGCTCTATGACAGAGAATCATGGGTCCTCTATTTCTGCTATTCACCTGTAGAACTTTAGGAGAACCCTAGCAATATGCCTGGCAAGGTCAAGGCTTAAATAAAATCGCCTTTGATCAGACAAACATCCCAATTATGTCCGCGTTGCTCACTCTATGGCGGCTTCGATAGCTTGGTCATGCCAGGCGAATAGACGATGGGAGGAGCTTAAAGGATATTCTATACGGCGAGATCGCAACCGGCTCCAGATCAGCAGACATTGTCAGGATGATTGCAAGCTAAACATGAGAACAGGTGGTATTGTTTCAACAGGCTGAGAGTCCTTGGCTGAAGACCGCAACCGTTGAAGAAGTGGTATGAGGCATGCTCCAAGAGTGAGGAGATAAAAGATTAGCAGTGGAGTGGGGGGGAGAGAAAGCGCGGACAGCAGAGAGCTACAACAGAGCTCTCGCAACTAGACAACACCTACATCTGAGGCAATTGCAACAAAACCTACCGATTCTGAATAGGCTTGCACAACTATAGCAGATGCTGCAATTCAGAAACAGACAAAAATGAAGCGTACGAATGCCAACAATTTTATTATCAGAGCTAACTTTTAAAAATGCATTATTATAGTTGGGCAAAATTACTTTGAAAGATATACTTAATTTTACAGGTAAGTTTATGTGTACTATATAAAAATTTGGGTTGGTTATAAAGATTACTTATCCAAAACATAATATATAAAAACTGGGTTATCCGTTCGTATTATCTGGATTATTTGAACTACTGTTCTTATTTGGAATGCTATTATAACAAAGTTTCGATTAATGTAATCTCTGGCTTTCTTATGTGTATCTTGTCGAACTCTGACATCTTTCTGTCAAACTCGGGAATTTTTACGAAATTTTATAGCGAAATCCTTTATTTAATACACGAGTTTAGCAGGAATGACTGGGTAGAAGTTTTAAGTATTCTGAGTATGGCCCGCATTGAGGATTAAACCTTCAACCTTCAATTGAATTTTACCAAGTAATTTATACATTACGACACGGGTCCTTGCAGACAATTCTACTATAAATTAGGGGAGCGTTAAACCTATTCTTGTTTTTAGATGCGAATTATCAATCAACAAAAATGCAGAAATATAAGACATCAGACATTAGGTGATAGACACGCTAATCTTCATAGCTAATTATAGATATCTCTGAAAAATACAGATGTTGCTGAAATATGGTTTCCGTTACCAAAAAAAAACTCCACGTGGCTTAACCCTAATGGATTAAGGCACGTGGATCTGAACTTCAGTTACTTTAACTTTCTTTCCCCAGTTTTTATTTTTGATTTCGAACTCTATTCCGGGGTCCCGTCATTGTTTGGTTTAAAGTTCGCAATTTATTCTTTTATCTTTGGTAAAACCATTTTAGCCATCAATATCCGTGAACTTTTCTGGGTTTCTTTCCCCGGAGATTGTAAATGTATATTCGTGATGACAATTCCACCCGACCCAATTAAGTGGCTTTATGACTGCGACGAAAAGTGATGCGGATAAGAAGTCTCCCAGGAAGATGACCCTTCTTGACTTCTGCCTTAACTCAGGATTGATCACTTACCCGTAACTGTGCCCCCCTCACACTTATTTCATTCAGTGTGAGAACTATCAAATTCTCGTAAGTTTAATATTTTCTCGCATTTATAAAATGTTGACATTATTCATCTTTCATATACGGTATATACGTCGATTATACGTCGACTGGCGCTATATTTTTGAATCCAAGAATTATACATCAACTAGTATAAATACCCGATGTTGC